>NC_082717.1:109031021-109334996 GCF_030144855.1 Hypanus sabinus | reverse complement strand
ATCTTTGTTGTTATTTTATTGATTGAGATACAGCCCAGAACAGACCCTCCTTGCCCTAATGCACCACACTCCCGGCGACTCCTGAATTAACCCCAGCCTAATCACAGGACAATCTAAAATGACCAATTAACCTAGTAACTGGTATGTTTTTGGACTGTGGGAGGAAACCAGAGTACCTGGGGAAAATCCAGGCATTCCAGGGGGAAGGGTTACAACTCCCCACAGATGATGTTGGGATTAAACTCCGGACTCCAGTGCCATGGGCTATAATAGCGTCAGGCTAACTGCTATGCTAACCATGGTGCCCAGATATTCTGCGTGTCGTGTGTACTTTATGCTGTATCAGATCTGGAACAACCATGGTCCTTTTCACCCTTGTGTCCTGAAGACTGCCGATTAACAATCTCGAATGGGCACTCAATTCCCTAACATCCTGCTCCTACTCATTTATTTCCTGCATTTGTCATTCTATAAATTCTTGGCCATTTCAGGAGCACTTCTGTTGCTTCGGACAGCCCAGCCTGTGCTCGTAGCTGGCAGTGTGCTTCAGTACCTCTAACCCGACAGCTTTGTGAGTGACATTTCTCCACAGTCGGTGAACTTCATTAAAACCATCCTTGAACACCTAGGTTTCCTAGCTGTGATTCTCGAAAGGCGAGTGTCACTGGCAAGTCCAGTGGTGGCTGGCTGATGGTGGTGACTCATTGAAATGCTGTGGGGTTTTTTTTGGTGAAGGTGCCCCTACATTATGGTTGGAATTTTGACCCAGTGACATTGAGAAAACGAGAATACACACCCACTTTACCTCCTATACCTAATAAAGAGGACACGGAGGGTATGCTCGGGGTCTTCCGCTGCTGCAGCCCACCCACTTAAGTGTTGACGTGTTGAGCTTTCAGAGAAGCTCTTCTGCACACCTCTGTCGTTATCTGAGTCACTGTCGCCTTCCCAGCTTGAGCCGGTCTGGCCACTCTCCTCTGCCCTTGCTCAGTAACGAGGTGCTCCCACCCACAGAACTGCTGCTCGCTGGCTGTCTTCCGTCGTTCACACCTTTCTCTGTAAGCTCCGGGGACGGTTGCGTGTGAAAATCCCACACCGACAATCATTCCAGGGTGAAAGTCACTCAGTTTCCATTCCTTCCCCATTCTGAACCACAACCGAGCCCCCCGCATGTTTTATGTCGACACCATCAATCGTTGCGGCCGCACGATTAGATATTTGCATTTGCACTCAGTCGTTCAGGTATACCTAATGAATTAGCCAGTGTTTCCCAGTTAGGATGATGTTTACAATGACCAATTAACCTACCCAGCCTATCGCTGGACTTTGGGAGGACACCGGGGTAAACCCCGTCCGTCCCGCGGGAGGACCTACTGAGAGTCCTTACAGATTGGCGCCGGAAGTGAACTCCAAACTCGGGGAATGCCCCGCTACCGTGGCACCCGTTGTTCTGCCAAAGCACTATGGGCATACTACGTTGGCGTCAGATTGTGCGGTGTCACCTGTGGGACTCTCTCCCCTCCCCCGCACATCTTTGAAACTGTTACGTTTCTATGTAAATGTGATAAATAAATTTGAATCTCACTCTGAATCTGATGATTTGATCAGTATAAACAGTATGCAAGACAAGATTTTTTTATTGTATCTTGGTACATATGACAATATTAAGCCAATTCCTATTCTAATTACCTAATCTAACCTTTTTCTAAAACCTCCTTTCTGACCACCCTAATATTTCCATTCTAAGGGTGAAATCTTCTCTAAATTATGTTCATAGTTAATTATTTAGGACTTTATTTCCCTAGAGCATAGGAGAATGAGGGGAGATTGGATTTGATAGAGGAATACAAAATGATGAGGGGTATAGACAGGGTAAATACAAGCAGGCTTTTCCCACTGAGGTTGGGTGAGGCTAGAGCCAGAGGTCATGGGTTAAGGGTGAAAGGTGAAATGTTTAAGGGGAACTTCTTTACTCAGAGGGGAGTGAGATTGTAGAACGAGCTGCCACCAGAAGTGGTGGATGCAGGTTTGATTTCAACATTTAAGAGAGATTTGGATAGGGACACAGATGGCAGGGATTTGGAGGACTATGATCTAGGTGCAGGTCGATGATATTAGGCAGAATAGTAGTTTGGTACAGACTAGATAGGCTGAAAGGCCTGTTTTGTGTTGTAGTGTTCTATGACTCTATTCATTACTCCTGCAAGATGAGTGTGTTGATCGTAAGGCTTTGACACAGCCTTAACTTTCATTAACACATCTGTCGTCAACGTTTTCTCCAATCCTCCACTACCATCTTCACAGTGCTTCCATAACGAAGCGAACTGGCTATGTCAACAACCGAGACTGAGCTTCACAAACAGTGTGAATAATAATCCCTTTAGGAACTCTGCCCTGCAGTAGGTTATCAATGATACTTCATGCGAGAAAAATTGGAAGCCTAGATGCTGGAAGATTGATTTAGCAAGCATATTCCAATTTCCTTAACGGACAATCTTAAATACCTGTAAAGAGCACTAAAGCAAAATACCATCAGATGCCCAAAATCTGGCCTAAAGACCAGATTAGGCCAGATTAGAAATGACTGGAAATACCCAGCAGGCCAGGCAACATCTGCGGAGAGAGAAAAACATAGTTTAATGTTTCATGACAGAAATGCAAACTGTCATCCCCTTTGAGATATAGGTAACGAGGCAGGCAATTTGCAGACAGCAAGCTCCCAATAACAGCACTCCAATAATGATTAGATAAACCATATTAGTGAGGGATATATATCAACCACTATAGAGCTGTCTAGGTTTGGTCAAAGCAGGGCTTCCTGAAGAATATGAAGACTAAGGATAGCATCTCTTTTAGTGGGGCAAGGGAAGAATCCTCAGAGCGTGTTAGTGGCGGTCATCGGCGATCCCTGGAAGCTGTGACTGGTGGATAAATAGTCTCTCCATACGAAAGGCAAGCCCTTCACAAAGCACCAGAGAGAGCCTTTGTGTGAAGACTTATAAAATTCGGATGAGATACCTGATCAATCTGCCAAACCAGGAGATGATTTTGGTGGTGTCTGATACAATGCTGACCACGATACACAAGAGATCTTGGGGAACTGATAACACCGTGACAATCAAATACTTAGCCATGGTGGTAAGACAGCTGACAGTACTGTACATAATCCCAAAAGGGATCCTTAAAACTGTGAAAGCCAAGACTCGGATAACTCGGAGGACAGCCGCGAAGAGTTGAGCAAAGGTCATGACTGCATGGGCAATGTTTTCAAAGGGAATAAAGACTGTGGTGATGATAGATGGACAGATGGCCTCATTCACCTCTTCACTGGCTAGTTCCATTGGAGTTGCAATTGGCTCTATCACCAAGTCGTTGCCATTGTCATCTTTGGAAAGTGGCTGTGGTAAACTGTCTTCTTCCAACTTTGAATTAGCCACACTGGTTTCTATTTGTTTGATAAGATTTTTGACCTCTTCAAAAGTCTCTCCTTCATCCTGGCTGCCTGAGCCACAGCCGTTAAAGATATTGCCCACGCCCAGCCGGCGTTGTAGCTCATTCACCATTAGATGTTCCACCTCTGCCTCCGACTCCAAATCTTTCATGAACGCATACGAGTAGTCTCTGTTGTACGTCACTTCATCCTCTCCTTCTAGTTCTGCACTTGTGGGGGTATTCTGACAGGGATCATCGCTCTGATCCTGTGGCGGGGCACAGCAGAGAGCCGTCCATGCAAACCTAGGCACCGAGACCCTTTCCTTCAGTTTCTGTTCCGTGATGTTGGCAGGACCCGTTACCAGGTACATTACCCGACCCGATTTATGACATGCTCCCGCCAGCTTTGTCACCACAGCCTCCACCTTGTGGTACCAAATCTTGTTAGCCTTTGGGGTCATGGGGACGGCGTTGGTAAGTGTGCACGTGCTTGTACCGCTTGTCTTGTTATTAAGATTAAATGGGTAAACATGTCCTCGTTCGTAATCTTCGCCCTTATAATCTGAGTTCAGTGCCTGTAGCTTGCCAAGAGATTTAATATTGTTCGCCATTTCGTCTGGGAGGTTTGGATTATCGATCTGAAACCAACATCATACACAGATGAGAAACAGTGAGGTGGGTCCATCTTGAAGACCAGAACTGGGGTGATGGCTTTACGAGTATGGACCAGCCCACTATCTGCACTTTCCAATACCCTGAAGCAGGGGGTCCCAACCTTCCTTATGCCATGGACCAACACCAGTAGGCGAGGGGTCCGGATCCACGGACCCCAGCTTGGGAAACCCTGCTCTAAAGGTTAACCTGCAAGTTGAGTTGGTGGTGAGGAAGGAAATTGCAACGTTACGATTCATTTAGAGAGGACTGGAACACAAAAGCAAGGATATAATGCTGAGGCTTCATAAGGTATTGTTCAGACTGCAGCTGGAGTACTGTGGGATAGTTTTGGGTCAGTATCTAAGAAAGGATGTGCTAGCATTGGAGAGGGTCCAGAGGAGGTTCACGAGAACGATCCGGGAATGAACGGGTCAGAGTCAGAGTCAGGTTTAATATCATTGGCATATCCCATGAAATTCATTGTATAATATTAAAGTATGAGGAGTGTTTGATGGCACTGGGCCTGTACTCACTGGAGTTTAGAAGAACGAGGGAGATCTCATCGAAACCTATCGAATATATGAAAGGTCTGGATACAGTGGACATGGAGCGGATAGTCCAGGACTAGAGGGCACAGACTCAGAACAGAGGGAAGTCACTTACAACAGAGATGAGGAGGAATTTCTTCAGCCAGAGGGTGTTGAATCTGTGGAATTCATTGCCACAGACGACAGTGGAGGTCAAGTCATTGGGTATAGTTAAAGAAGAGGTTGATAGGTTCTTGATTAGGTGAAGTGTCAAAGGCTACGGGGAGAAGGCAGGAGAATGGGGTTGGGGGGATAGTAAATCAGCCATGATTGAATGGTGAAGCAGAGCTGATGGGCCGAATGGCCTAATTCTGCTCCTATGCCTTATACTGTTGTATCACTTCACACTTCAATCATTACTTACATTAACTTACTGCAAAAAAGTTTCCGAATTAATTATTATAGTAACTAATACACTGGGTTATTTGGATTAATTTATTATTTGATTCTGGCCCACAGAGACACAAATTATTCCTCTATTCCCCAGCAGTACAGCATTTCTTTTGCCTTTTCAATTATTGACCTACTTTTCTTTGGGAAGATCTGCCTCACCTTCACCTTGGGGCGCGTTCTGCACATCACAGGTTAACAGGGTGGTAAAGAAGGCATATGACATGCTTGCAGATTAGTAATTGAGTTCAAGTGTCGGGAATTTACGTTGTAGTTTTATAAAACTCTCGTTAGGCCGCATCTGAAGTTTTGAGTTCAGGTCTGGTTGCTTCATCATCAGAAAGATGCGGGGGCTTTGCAGAAGAGGTTTAGCAGACTGTCGCCTGGTGTAGGGGCATCAGAATGATGCGGGGGCTTTGCAGAAGAGGTTTAGCAGGCTGTCGCCTGGTGTAGGGGCATCAGAATAATGCGGGGGCTTTGCAGAAGAGGTTTAGCAGACTGTCGCCTGGTGTAGGGGCATCAGAATGATGCGGGGGCTTTGCAGAAGAGGTTTAGCAGACTGTCGCCTGGTGTAGGGGCATCAGAATGATGCGGGGGCTTTGCAGAAGAGGTTTAGCAGACTGTCGCCTGGTGTAGGGGCATCAGAATAATGCGGGGGCTTTGCAGAAGAGGTTTAGCAGGCTGTCGCCTGGTGTAGGGGCATCAGAATGATGCGGGGGGCTTTGCAGAAGAGGTTTAGCAGACTGTCGCCTGGTGTAGGGGCATCAGAATGATGCGGGGGCTTTGCAGAAGAGGGTTAGCAGGCTGTCGCCTGGTGTAGGGGCATCAGAATGATGCGGGGGCTTTGCAGAAGAGGGTTAGCAGGCTGTCGCCTGGTGTAGGGGCACCAGAATGATGCGGGGGCATCAGCTACAATGAGAGGCTAGGCCAACCTGGATTGTTTTCTCTGGAGTGATGGAGGCTGAGGGGAGAGTGCTGTGAGACGTTTATGAATTGATTTTTAAAGCCACATTGAAAAAGCAACTTTTACTGTATTTATGCTCATTACTTGTAGTGTGTAAATGATTTGCATCAAGTGGAATATAAAATATTATATAATTCTATATAAATCCTACTGGTGTTGAGTTGAAACCAAAAGGAGTTTGCACCGGTGGAGATGACCACTGCATTGAGGCCATCAAGTAAGGAGAACTTCTTCGGAAACATTCTCACTTAAATTCTTGTGCATTCTTTTACTACAACAAAAAAACCTATTCAAAACCCACGGGTCAAAGAGCCCGTACCAGATTCTACTTCAGTTATAGAACAGAGAAATTTACAGCACATTACAGGCCCTTCGGTCCACAATGTTGTGCTGACCATGTAACCTACTTTAGAGACTGTCTAGAATTTCCCTGGCATGTACCCCTCTAGTTTTCTAAGTACCATGTACCCATCTAAGAGGGTCTTAAAAAACCATATTGTATCTGCTTCCACCACCACCGCAGGCAGTGTATTCCATGCACCCACCACTCTGTGTGAAAAACTTAACCCTGACATCCCCTCGGTACCCATTTCCAAGCACCTTAAAACTCTGTCCCCTTGTGTTAGCCATTCCAGCCCTGAGACAAAGCCTCTGGTTGTCCACATGCATCAATGGCCCTCATCATCTTATAAACCTCTATCAGGACATCTCTCATCTTCCATCACTCCAAGGAGAAAAGGTCAAGTTCACCCAGCCTATTCTCATAAGGCATGCTCCCCAATCCAGGCAACATCCTTGTAAATCTCCTCTGTGCTCTCTCTATAGTATCCATATAGTATCCTTCCTGTAGTGAGGCGACCAGAACTGAACACGGTACTCCCAGTAGGGTCTAATATAGCTTTAACATTATCTCACAGCTCTTGAACTCAATCCCACAGATGATGAATGCCAACACACAATACACCTTCTTAACAACACAGTCAACGTGCGTAGCAGCTTTGAGTGTGCTGTTGACACGGACCTCGAGTTATATCCAGTTGAATTTCTGCCTGAATGATTGTGACCTCCAGTGAGAGGCCTCCTCATCTCTTGCCACCCCCCAATCGTTCTTCTTTTAGTCTCATTCCAAACCAGTCCTCCTCCAAGATCACACCGCATGCTCCCTCAGACACACCCACAGTCCCTCCAGCACTAATCTGCTCCACAGCCACTCACCTCGGAGAATCTGACAGCCCCTCCTAAATCCCAGGCTTGCATCAGCAAGGAAAACGAGAGATTTCGGTGCATGGATTTCGGTGTGGCTATAACTGAAATGCTTCGTCCTTCATCTGGATGGTCTCCATCTTAATCGGGGAATCTGTCTCCCAGCGCAGAAATGTCTAATACTAGAAGGCATCCATTGAAGGTGAGAGGGGATAAACCCAAAGGAGATATGAGGGGCAATTTTTTACCTGACAGGGTGATGGGTGCCTGGAATGTCCTCTCTGTGCTGGTGGTGGAAGCAAATATGATAGGGGTGGTCCTAGACAGCCCCTTGAATGTGCAGGAAATGAACATTGTGTAGGCAAAGGTCATTAGTTTAATTAGTTTGACCTGCAATGTGGGCTGAAGGGCCAGTTCCTGTGCTGTACTGGTCTGTTCTGTGTATCTTGGCACAGTAGCATAGTGGGGCAGTGCAGTAGTTAGCGGAACATTCTACTGCACCAGGGACGAGGGTTCAATTCCCGCCGCCGCCCGTAAGGAATTTGTACATTCTCCCTGTGACCGTGTGGGTTTCCTCCCACAGTCCAAAGACGTTGGTAGGTTAATTGTTCGGTGCAGCTTGTCCCACTAGATTAAATCGGGAGATTGCTGGCTGGTGTAACTCGAAGGATTGGAAGGGCCAGTTCCACATTGTATCTCAATAAATAACTGGAAACCTCCCATAATAAAGACATTGAGTCACAGAGTAATTCAGGGTGGAAACAGGCCTAACTTGGAACATTACATCACAGTACAGGCCTGTTGTCACACTATGTTGTACCAAACTTTTAATCGACTTTAACCCCCCCCTCCCACTCAGACCTCTATTTTTCTGTCATTCCTGTATGCCTATCTAAGAGTTTTAAAAATGCCCCTAATGTGTCTGCCTCTACCATCACCTCTGGCAGGGCACTTCATGCACCCACCACTCTGTGTAAAAAATTACCTCTGATATCCCCCCTTAATATTTTCCTCCAATCATCTTAAAATTGTCTCTCCCTCCCCAGCCCGTTTTAGCCATTTTTGCCCTGGTAAAGTCTCTGGGTGTCCACTGTATCTTTTCATCGTGTCTATGTCATCTCTCAACCTTCTTCGTTCCCAAGAGAAAATCCTTAACCTATCCTCATAAAACATGCTCTCTAATCCAGGCCGCATCCTAGTAAATCTTCTCTGCACCCTCTTTAAAGCTTCCACATATTTCCTACAATGAGGTGACCAGAACTGAACACAATATTTCAAATGTGGAATAAAACCAGGATTTTATGCATCGGCAACATTACCTTGTGATTCTTGAACTCAATCCCCATTACCCCAAAGCCCTTGAACTCAATCCCCATTACCCCAAAGCCCTTGAACTTAATCCCCATTACCCCAAAGCCCTTGAACTCAATCTCCATTACCCCAAAGCCCTTGAACTTAATCCCCATTACCCCAAAGCCCTTGAACAATCCCCATTACCCCAAAGCCCTTGAACTCAATCCCCATTACCCCAAAGCCCTTGAACTCAATCCCCATTACCCTAAAGCCCTTGAACTCAATCCCCATTACCCCAAAGCCCTTGAACTCAATCCCCATTACCCCAAAGCTCTTGAACTTAATCCCCATTACCCCAAAGCCCTTGAACTCAATCTCCATTTCCCCAAAGCCCTTGAACTTAATCCCCATTACCCCAAAGCCCTTGAACTCAATCCCCATTACCCTAAAGCCCTTGAACTCAATCCCCATTACCCCAAAGCACTTGAACTCAATCCCCATTACCCTAAAGCCCTTGAACTCAATCCCCATTACCCCAAAGCCCTTGAACTCAATCCCCATTACCCCAAAGCTCTTGAACTCAATCTCCATTACCCCAAAGCCCTTGAACTCAATGTCCATTACCCCAAAGCCCTTGAACTCAATGTCCATTACCCCAAAGCCCTTGAACTCAATCCCCATTACCCCAAAAATCTTGAACTCAATCTCCATTACCCCAAAGCCCTTGAACTCAATCCCCATTACCCCAAAGCCCTTGAACTCAATCCCCATTACCCCAAAGCCCTTGAACTCAATCTCCATTACCCCAAAGCCCTTGAACTCAATCCCCATTACCCCTAAGCCCTTGAACTCAATCCCCATTACCCCAAAGCCCTTGAACTCAATGTCCATTACCCCAAAGCCCTTGAACTCAATCCCCATTATCCCAAAGCCCTTGAACTCAATGTCCATTACCCTAAAGCCCTTGAACTCAATCCCCATTACCCCAAAGCCCTTGAACTCAATCCCCATTACCCCAAAGCCCTTGAACTCAATGTCCATTACCCCAAAGCCCTTGAACTCAATCCCCATTACCCCAAAACTCTTGAACTCAATCCCCATTACCCCAAAGACCTTGAACTCAATGTCCATTACCCTAAAGCCCTTGAACTCAATGTCCATTACCCCAAAGTCCTTGAACTCAATCCCCATTACCCCAAAGCCCTTGAACTCAATGTCCATTACCCCAAAGCCCTTGAACTCAATCTCCATTACCCCAAAACTCTTGAACTCAATCCCCATTACCCCAAAGCCCTTGAACTCAATCCCCATTACCCCAAAGCCCTTGAACTCAATCCCCATTACCCCAAAGCTCTTGAACTCAATCTCCATTACCCCAAAGCCCTTGAACTCAATGTCCATTACCCCAAAGCCCTTGAACTCAATGTCCATTACCCCAAAGCCCTTGAACTCAATCCCCATTACCCCAAAAATCTTGAACTCAATCTCCATTACCCCAAAGCCCTTGAACTCAATCCCCATTACCCCAAAGCCCTTGAACTCAATCCCCATTACCCCAAAGCCCTTGAACTCAATCTCCATTACCCCAAAGCCCTTGAACTCAATCCCCATTACCCCTAAGCCCTTGAACTCAATCCCCATTACCCCAAAGCCCTTGAACTCAATGTCCATTACCCCAAAGCCCTTGAACTCAATCCCCATTATCCCAAAGCCCTTGAACTCAATGTCCATTACCCTAAAGCCCTTGAACTCAATCCCCATTACCCCAAAGCCCTTGAACTCAATCCCCATTACCCCAAAGCCCTTGAACTCAATGTCCATTACCCCAAAGCCCTTGAACTCAATCCCCATTACCCCAAAACTCTTGAACTCAATCCCCATTACCCCAAAGACCTTGAACTCAATGTCCATTACCCTAAAGCCCTTGAACTCAATCCCCATTACCCCAAAGTCCTTGAACTCAATCCCCATTACCCCAAAGCCCTTGAACTCAATGTCCATTACCCCAAAGCCCTTGAACTCAATCTCCATTACCCCAAAACTCTTGAACTCAATCCCCATTACCCCAAAGCCCTTGAACTCAATCTCCATTACCCCAAAACCCTTGAACTCAATCCCCATTACCCCAAAGCCCTTGAACTCAATGTCCATTACCCCAAAGCCCTTGAACTCAATCTCCATTACCCCAAAACTCTTGAACTCAATCCCCATTACCCCAAAGCCCTTGAACTCAATCTCCATTACCCCAAAACCCTTGAACTCAATCCCCATTACCCCAAAGCCCTTGAACTCAATCTCCATTACCCCAAAACCCTTGAACTCAATCCCCATTACCCCAAAGCCCTTGAACTCAATCTCCATTACCCCAAAACCCTTGAACTCAATCCCCATTACCCCAAAGCCCTTGAATTCAATCTCCATTACCCCAAAACCCTTGAACTCAATCCCCATTATCCCAAAGCCCTTGAACTCAATCAACTTGTCCATGCTGATTGGGTTGACCAGTTTTGTCCCATTCTCCTCTAAATCCTTCCTGTCTACCTGCTTGTCCCAGTGAGTTTAAATGTTGTTATTGCACTTGTCTCCAGCACTTCCTGTGACAACTCGTTCCAAATAGTGACCGGACTCTACATGAGGTTGCCCTTGTTTACAACACTGCTGAGGACTCTGCTGTAATTTTTGATAACCTACTCTACTGTCTCTGATGCCATCTATTTTAAAGTCATCGAACACAGAACCTACTCCAGGATCAATCCAATCCTTCCCCCCTCTAACTTACTATCATCACCATGCCCATCTAAGAGTTTCTTAACTGCCCCTAATGTATCTGCCTCTACTTGCAGGTTGCTCCACACAGTGTAAAGAACTTACCTCTGACAGCCCCCTATATATTTGTCTGATCAGTTAAAAATTATGCCCCCTATACAAGCCACAGTGTGGCAGTAACGTCTCTCGTCGCATTGTGCTGAGCACTGGCACCCCCCGGGGCTGTGGGCTCAGCTGATGCTTGGCAGTGTTGCAGGACTCAGCTCAGACCGTGTCATCAAGTTTACAGAAGACACAAAGGTGGTCGGCCTCATCAACGATGAGGAGTCGGAGTAGAGACAGGAAATGGAGTGGCTGGTGGACTGGTGTGAGAAGATCTGAATGTGGAGACGACTGAGGACACGATTGTGGACTTCAGGAAGGTGCAGATGAACCATCCGCCTCTGTGCATGCATGGCCCCTCTGTGGAGAGAGTCAAGTGCGCCAGGCTCCTGGGAACTCACATCATGGTCGAGCTCAGCCGCTCCCGGAATAAGAAGGCACAGAAGTGCTTCCTGAGGAGACTGAGGCAAGTGAGGCTCCACACAGCCCAGCCCTCCAACTTAACTGTGTTTTCCAGGAGTTGCATCTCCATCTGGCATGGGAGCAGTTGAGTGTCAGACTGGAAATCCCTACAAAGGACTGTGAGAACAGCTGAGAGGATCATAGGGGTCTCCCTACCACCCATCGGGGCCATTAATCAGGAGCGTTGTGTGTCCAGGGCCCTTAGTATTATTAAGGATCCCACCCAACCGTCCAGCATCCTCTTTGACTTTCTACCGTTGGGCCGGAGACTCCAATGCATAAAGACAAATAACAGTCAAGATGGGAGACAGTTTCTTCCCTCGGGCCATTAGGCTTCTGAACTCCCTGCTGCATTGCATTTGAAGTGTCACTGGATAATTTGTTCTGTACCCGACAATACTTTAATTTATGCACTTTACTTTGTTTATAGATGTATAATTCATTTGTACATTTAATTCTTACTTTCCTAAATTATTGTGTGTGATATGTACCACTGATCTTTACACCCTGGCCTGGGGGAACATTGTCTCATTTGATGGTGTACATGTATACAGTTAAACGACAATTGACTTGGCTTAACATTTCTGTCCTGAGGAAAAAAGTCTGTGGCTGTCCACTTCATATCATCTGTCAAGTCACCTCTCATCCTCCTTCACTCCAAAGAGAAACGGCTCGGGTTGCTCAACCTCTGCACAAAAGACATGCTTTCCTGCTGAATCTCCTCTGCACCCTCTCTAAAGCCTCCACATCCTTCCTGTAGCCAGGCGACCAGGTACTGCAAACGTAAAATCCCTGACAGTTCACTCCCATCCAAACCATTCCTCCCTTGCACAAGTTACCTTCGATTTAATAACTAACCCTCTACTCAGCACCATGAGTTTACCTGCTGCCGGGTTTTGGTTACTAATCTAATGATATGGATGCCTTATTTGACTGACTGACCGGTTCTACCACTCTCTGGTGGGGAGGGGCCATTCTGCATTCTGATCGGAAAAGGCTGCAGACAATTACAAACTCGGCCAGCTCCATCGTGGGCACTCGCCTCCCCAGTATTGAGGACACCTTCAAAAGGCGATGCCTCAAAAAGGCAGCATCCATCATTAAGGACCCCCAGCACCCAGGTCATGCCTTAATCTCACTGCTGCCATCAGGGAGGAGGTACAGAAGCCTGAAGACACACACTCAGCGATTCAGGAACAGCTTCTTCCCCTCTGCCATCAGGGAGAAGGTACAGGAGCCTGAAGACACACACTCAGCGATTCAGGAACAGCTTCTTCCCCTCTGCCATCAGGGAGGAGGTACAGGAGCCTGAAGACACACACTCAGCGATTCAGGAACAGCTTCTTCCCCTCTGCCATCAGGGAGGAGGTACAGCAGCCTGAAGACACACACTTAGCGATTCAGGAACAGCTGCTTCCCCTCCGCCATCCGCTTTCTGAATGGACACATCCTCACTACTTTTTGCACTAATTTATTTATTGACAGGAATGTATAGTTTTTAAATTGTGTATTGCTGCCGCTAGTTTCTCGCCGCCTGCCGGTGATGTGAAACCCGATTCTGGTACCCGCACTGAGGGAGATCCAAACCACACGAACCAGAATCGGGTTTCACATCACCGCACACGTCGCGACATTTCGACAGCCGCTCCCCATAATAAAACTATAGATTACAGTCAGAAGCATATATAAAACACGTAGTGCAAACCGAGGGGGCAAGAGTGAGGGAAGGGTCCATTGCGGAGGAGGGGAAGCGTCTCTTCCGGCTCCCGTACCTCCTCGATGGGAATAGATTTTCGTTGGGGAATGCGGTCAGGCAAGCTCGGCCGGTCTTTACCTGCGGTTCCACGAACCAGGCAGCGGGTCTGTAAGCCTCGTCCTGGCCCATGGAGCAGGGGTAGCGGTAGGCGGAGTACACCGGGATCCGGTGGTCTGTCTGGTAGAGGGTGGCAAAGTGATAATTGTCCTTGTATTTCTGGCAGATCCGCAGCAGGTTGCTCGCGCTGTCATTTCCAAACCCCTGCGGCGGCACCTTATCCCGGAAGAACCAGTTGCACTCCTGGAAATCTCTCACCACCTTGGCCCGCACGGTCCCGGGACGGGGACGAGGGGCAGCCAGGAGCAGGAGCCAGAGAAGAGCCCCGGGGTTCATGGTCAGGCTGCGGGACTAAAGCAGCGTCGGGGAAGCCTCCGGTCTCGTTTGCAGCGCCTCGGGCCGCGGGGGCAGTTTGACCGCCCGGCGCACCAAGCCGCCGCGGAGCCGCACACAGTAGCCCTCTGTCTGTCTGGTGCAAACGATTAGCTGCATTGCGCCGGATGACATCATTGGCGTTAAGCAGGATGTCCCTTTGAACCCGAAATGGAGGGTTGTTGACATGCAAAAGGGTTGCCGGGAACTGTAGTTTGTGCCAACCTATTGCCTTTCAGAATTCAGAATCTTTAGAATTTATTTTATTCCTTACATCCGTCTCACAACAGGAGGGATTTGTATGTTGCGCCTCTGTCCGATGCACAAGCAATAAGAAGGAGGGGTGTGGGATTGCATTGCCCAAACACTAAAACTGTATACATAATTGTTTTGTATACATGTATTCAGTCAGATCGATGGGTATTGATAAATCTGATGAAGCTGTCCCGGAGCCTGTTGGTCCTGGCCTTAATGCTGTGGCACCGTTTGCCAGATGGTAGCGACTGGAACAGTTGGTGTTTGGGGTGACTGGAGCCCCTGATCATACCCCGGACCCTTTTTGCGCACCTGCTGCCGTAAATGTCCTGAATCACATCCACGGACGCCGTGGGCTGTCCGCACCACCCTCTGCAGTAACCTGCGAGCGAGGGAAGTGCAGCTCCCGCACCGGGCGGCGACACAGCCAGCCAGGATGCACTCAGTGGTGCCCCTGTAGAAAGTCATGAGGATTCGGGGTCTCATGCCAGACTTCTGCAGCCGTCTGAGGTGAAAGAGGCGCCGTTGTCACTACACGGCCGGTGTGCACAGAGCAGGTGAGATTCCCCTTGCAACAATAACTGCTGCTGTGTGACACCTCTGGAGGAGACGACAGATCACCTCCGACCCCCGTTAATGGTGGCATACAATGGGGGTGCGAATCCCTGCCCGAGAAGATCGTCCCTTTGGAACAGAGATGAGGAGGGACTTCTTTGGCCAGAGAGTGGCGAGTCCGTGGGATTCATTGCCCAGACGGAGGTGGAGGCCAAGTCCTTGGGTATTTCTAAAGCAGAGGTTAATAGGTTATTCATTAATCAGGGCGGCAAAGGATACGGGGAGAAGGTTGGAGAATGGCTTTGAGAAGTACAATGAATCAGCCATGATGGAATGGCGGAGCAGACTCAATGAACCAAATGGCCCAATTCTGCTCCAGTGTCCTTTGAGGAGATTAACAGGCCCATAAGACCAGAAGACAAAGGAGCAGAAGTAGACCATTCGGCCCATCGAGTCTGCTCCACCATTTTATCATGAGCTGATCCATTCTCTCATTTACTCCCACTCCCCCGCCTTCTCACCATAACCTTTGATGCCCTGGCTACTCAGATACCTATCAATCTCTACCTTAAATACACTCAATGACTTGACCTCCACTGCAACAAATTCCACAGATTCACCACCCTCTGGCTAAAACAATTACTTTGTAATTCTGTTCTGAATGGGCGCCCTGCAATCCTCAAGTCATGTCCTCTCGTACTAGACTCCCCCACCATGGGAAACAACTTTGCCACATCCACTCTGTCCATGCCTTTCACCATTTCAACGTGTCCGACTACACAACAATGTGGACCAAAGGGCCTGTAATGTGCTGGAACGTTCTGTGTTCTTTTGGAAAGCAGATACAAAAGCCTGAAAGCACATACCACCAGGCTCCAGGACAGCTTCGAGCTGCTATTACAGGACTACAGAACAAAGTCAACTTATTATCAAAATATCACCATGTGTCACCAACCCCTACCCTGAGGTTAATTTTCTTGCAGGAATTTACAGGAAAATAAAGAAATGAAATAGTGTTTATGAAAAGCTATGCATAACAAAGGCTGACAACGTGCAAATAAATAAATAAATAATGCTGAGAACAGGATTCAGACGCTCTCAATGGCCGGTCTGTCTGCCTGTCCTATTGTCTTCGTTTCGGCCCTGCACTATATTATCTGCCTGGTCTGCACTTCTCTGCGACTGTTTATTACTGCTTTCCCACACACCCCCTCAGTGCACTGCTGTGATCAAATGATCTGTGCGTTTCCACTCTACCCCGTCATACTGCAGCCCTCACACCTTGGTGTTCACCCGGTCCCTCAACACCAGCTCCATAGCCAAGAAAGCCCAGCAGCGTCTCTACTTTCTGCGAAGGCCGAGGAAAGTCCATCTCCCACCCCCCATCCTCATCACATTCTACAGGGGTTGTACTGAGAGCATCCTGAGCAGCTGATCACTGCCTGGTTCGGAAATTGCACCATCTCGGATCGCAGGACCCTGCAGCGGATAGTGAGGTCAGCTGAGAAGATCATCGGGGTCTCTCTTCCTACCATCACGGACATTTACACTACACACCGCATCTGCAAAGCAAACAGCATTGTGAAGGACCCCACACACCCCTCATACAAACTCTTCTCCCTCCTGCCATCTGGCAAAAGGTACCGAAGCATTCGGGCTCTCACGACCAGACTGTGAAACAGTTTCTTCCCCCAAACTATCAGACTCCTCAATACTCAAGACTGACATCTACATCATTTATTATTATATTGTAATTTGTCCTCTACTGTGCCCATTGTCTTGTTTATTAATTATTGTACTGCCCTGCACGGTTTTGTGTACTTTATGTAGTCCTGTGCAGGTCTGTAGTCTAGTGCAGTTTTCATCTTGTTTTACATAGTCTAGTGTAGCCTTGAGTTGTCTCACATAGTCTAGTGTAGTTTTGTGTTGTTTCATGTAGCACCAGGGTCCTGGAGGAACGTTGTCTCGTTTTTACTGTGTACCGTACCAGCAGTTTATGGTCGAAATGACAATAAACTTGACTTGAACAGTTTGTGTCAGGGAGCTGGAGCTGGAACTAGATGGACTCGGTCATTCGGGAGGCTGGGGGGTAGATAGACCGGACATAGAGGGAGGTCGTTACTCCCAAGGTGCAGGACACAGGAAAGGTGTTAAGCAGCCAGTGCAGAATACCCCTGTGGCCATCCCCCTCAACAACAGGTATATATCACTTTGGATACTGTAGGGGAGGAGTGGGGATTGACCCAGCAGAGGAAAGTCACAGTAGTCAGGTCTCTGTGGTTCAGAGGGGAAAGGGGAGAAGAGGCGAGCTGTGGTGATAGAGGATTCATCGGGGACAGAATGCAGGTTTCGTGTGTATGAGAACCGGGATCCCAGGTGGTACATTGCCTCCTGGATGCCAGGATCCAGGGCATCTCAGATTGAGTCCTCAGCATTCTCGACTGGGAGAGTGAGCAGCCAGCGGTTGTGGTCCACGATGGAAGCAATGACATGGGTGGGAAGAGTGATGAGGGAAGGTGGGACCTGTACAGAAGAGATGGTTTGCACCTGAACTAGAAGGAGGTCTAATATCCTGGAGGGAAGGGTTGCTAGTGCTGCATGGGGTGGGGTTTAAACTGGAGGCACAGGGGGATAGGAACCATTATGCCAGAACAGTTAGTGGAGAGGTCGTAGAGACAGATGTTGCTAAGACCTCAGACAAAATCAGGAGTCAACAGGTCGAGGATGGTGTGACTAATGTTCTGAACTGCAGGAAATATCGTAGGAAAGTCAGATGAGAAGTATGGCAGGAAAAGCATGGACCAACACAGGGAATTGTGATACTGTAGCCATAAGGGAGACTTGGTTGCAGGAGGGCAGGACCTGGCTTTATGGGGAGAACTAAGGAATAAGAAAGGTATGACCATGTTAATGGGGCTATGTTATAGACCACCCAACAGTCCGCAGGATTTAAAGAGGCAGATTTGTAGAGAGATTGCAGATTGCTGCGAAGGACGAAGTTACTATAAGGTTGTGATAGTAGGTGATTTTAACTTTCCAGCTGCTGGGAGAGTCCAGTACCAGAGGGCATGGTTTGAGAATAAGGGGTAGGTCATTTAGGACAGAGTTAAGGAAAAACTTCTTCTCCCAGAGAGTTGTGGGGGTCTGGAATGCACTGCCTCAGAAGGCAGGGGAGGCCAATACTCTGGAAGCTTTCAAGAAGGAGCTAGATAGGTATCTTATGGATAGGGAAATCAAGGGATATGGGGACAAGGCAGGAACCGGGTATTGATAGTAGATGATCAGCCATGATCTCAAAATGGCGGTGCAGGCTCGAAGGGCTGAATGGTCTACTTCTGCACCTACTGTCTATTGTCCACATATTGACTGGGACTCCCGGACTGTAAAACGATGAGATGGGACAGAATTTGTCAAATGTGATCAGGAAAGCTTGCTTGTTAGTATTTAGAACTCCAAATGAGAGAATGTGCAATACTTGATCTGCTAATAGGGATTGAGACAGGCCAGCTGACAGAAGTTTATGTAGGGAACACTTTCCATCTAGTGATCATAAAGTTTCACGATAATTATGGAGAAGGATACAGTAGATCAGGTCCTCAAGCTGAGATTCAAAATTGGAGAATGGCAGCGTCCATTATTAAGGACCTCCAGCATCCAGTGCATCCCCTTTTCTCACTGTTACCATCAGGGAGGAGATACAGAAGCCTGAAGACACACACTCAGCGATTCAGGAACAGCTTTTCCCCTCTGCCATCTGATTCCTAAATGGACACCACCTCACTTTTTAAAATCTACAGTATTTCTGTTTTTGCACATTTTTAAAAATAATCTATTCAATATATGTAATTGATTTATTTGTTTATTTACTCTGTTTTATTTTATTTATTATTTTTTTCTCTCTCTGCTAGATTATGTGTTGCATTGAACTGTTGCCGCTAAATTAACACATTTCACATCACATGCCGGTGATAATAAACGTGCTTCTGATTCTGATGGTATCAAAAGGGATCTGGCAAATGTGGATTGGGACAGGTTGTTTTCTGGCAAAGGTGTGCTTGGTAAGAGGGAGGCCATCAAAAGTGAAATTCTGAGAATCTAAAACTTGTATGAATAAAAGGTGAAAATACCAGGTTTAGGGAACCTTGGTTTTCAAGAGATATTGAAGCCCTGGTGAGGGAAAGAGGAGGTGAATAGCGGGTATTGGCAGTCAAGAACAAGTGAGGTACTTAAGGAGTGTAAGAAATGCAAGAGGACACTTGAGAAAGAAATCAGGAGGGCTAAAAGGAGGCCTGAGCTTGCCCCAGTAGACAAAGCGAAGGAGAATCCTAAAGGATTCAACAGATATGTTAGGAACAAAAGGATTGCCAGGTACAAAATTGGTTTCACTGGAAGATCAGAATGATAATCGATGCATGGAGCCAAAGGAGATGCGGTAGACATTAAATGGATTTTTTTGCATCTGTACTTACTTGGGTGACAGACAGAGAGTCTATAGAAGCGAGGCAGATCAGCAGCGAGGTCACGGACCCTATAGAGCTTACAGAGGAGGAGGTGTTTGCTGTCTTGAGTCACATTAGGGTGGATATATCCTGACAAGCAGTTTATTCAAACCCTGTGGGAGGTAAGAGCAGAAACTGCAGGGGTCCCAGCAGAGATATTTCAAAGTTCCAAGTACATTTATTATCAAAGTATGTGCACTTTGTACAACCTTGAGACCCGTCTCCTAAGAGACAGCCGCAAAACCACGACACCATTAAAAACAAAAGAAGACCGTCAAAACACTCAGTGTGTGGAGAGAGAGAGCAAAACTAGTTCTGCAAACAATAAAAGCAAACAGCATTCAGAACTGAAGTTCACAAAGCCAGGCTTCACTACTGCTGATTCACAAGTTCAGTATTTGCTGGCCACAGCCTCAATCCAGCACAGAGATGAACAAACCCTGTGGAGCAGTGACTGTCCATCGACTCCCACCCCAACACCCCTATCATTTCAGTCTGACCCGGCACTTAAATCGTCCGAACCTCAGGAGGTTTCTCACTCTCTGCCACTTCAATATGCCCTCAGGCTCAGCTGCTTCAAATTGGCCAATACCCAACCTCCTCAGTTTGGCTCGGCTCTTAAGTTGATCAAACCTTGGACCTCTCCTTGACTTTGCCGTGCCTCCGTTGCATCACATTGCCTCAAAGTCCGCTTCAGCAACTCTGGCCCGGACTTGCTGCAACTGTCCTGCCTCTCTAGGAACCCGGCCCACGCCGCAGAAATGCCAGGTCGTACAGGTGATTCAGTTCAACTCCGACGGGGAAGCCCCAGGCCACTGTTTGCAGTTATCGTTTATCAGAGAACTGTGAATTGCAATAGAAAAAGTGTGCATATGTAAATCATCCTTTACGACAGGTGAGGTACCAGACGATTGGAGGATAGCAAATGTTGTTCCACTGTTTGAGAAAGGCTCCAACAATAAACCAGGAAATTATTGGCAGTGGAGCCTGACGTCAGCAGTGGGAAAGTTATTGGAAGGTGTTGTAAGGGACCGGAGATATGACTATCTGGAAAGACATGGACTGATTAGGGGTAGTCAGCATGGCTTCGTGCATGGTGGGTCATGTCTAACCAATGTTATAGAGTTTTTTGAGGAAGTTACTAGGAAAGTTGACAAAGGCAAGGCTGTAGATGTTGTCTACGTGGATTTTAGAAAGGCATTTGCAAAGGTCCTGCATAGGAGATTTGTCAAGACGGTTCCGTCGCTTGGTATTCAAGATGAAGTAGTAAATTGGATTAGACACAGATTGCTGGAGGAACTCAGCAGGCCATGGGAAAGAGTGGACGGTTGATCAGGTCCTGATGAAGGTTCTCGGCCTGAAACATTGACTGTTTACTCTTTTCCATACATGCTGCCTGGTCTGCTGAGTTCCTCCAGCATTTTGTGTGCTTTACTTTGATTTGCAACCTCTGCAGATTTCCTCTTGTTCGAAATTGGATTAGACATTGGCTTTGTGGGAGAAGCCAGAAAAGTGGTCGTAGATGGTTGCCTCTCTGAATAGAGACCTGTGATTAGTGGAGTGCCGCAGGGGTCAGTGCTGGGTCCATCGTTGCTTGTCATCTATGTCAATGATCTGGATCGGGATCTGGAATGTGGTAAACTGGATCAGCAAATTTGTGGATGACACCAAGATTGGGGATGTAATGGAGAGTGAGGAAGACCATCAAGGCTCTGAGCAGGATCTGGACCAACGGGGAAAATGGTCTGAAGAGTGACAGATGGAATTTAATGCAAACAATGTGAGGCTTTGTACTTAAGTGGGATCAAACAAGGTAGGTCTTACACAGTGAATGGTAGGGCACTGAGGAGTGTGGTAGAACAAAGGGATCTGGGAATACAGGTCCATAATCCATTGAAGGAGGTGGCACAGGTAGATAGGGTCATAAAGACAGCTTTTAGCACGTCGACATTCATAAATCAAAGTATTGAGTACAGGAGATGGGTTGTTAAATTGAAATTGTGTCAGATGTTGGTGAGGTCTGATTTAGAGTTTTGGTCACCTGCCTACAGAAAAAATGTAAATAAGGTTGAAAGAGTACAGAGAAAATTTACAAGTATGTTGCTGGGTCTGGAGGACCTGAGTTATAAGCCTATGGCAAAAAATAAATCCACAGATTCACCACCCTCTGGTTAAAGAAGTTCTCCTCATCTAACAGGATTCTGAGGCTGTGTCCTCCGGTCTTAGACCTCCCACTATATGAAATATCCTCTCCACATTCAGTCTATCAAGGCCTTTCACCATTTGTTAGGTTTCAATGAAGTCACCCCTCAATCTTCTGAATTCTAGTGGAAACAGCCCAGAGCCATTAGACGCTCTTCATAAGACAAGCCATTCAATCCTGGAATCATTTTCACGAGCCTCCTTTGAACCCTCTCCGGTTTCAGCGCATCGTTTCTAAGACAAGGGGCCCAAACCTGCTCACAATACTCCAATGAGACCTCAGCAGTGCTTTATTAAGTGTCAACATGACATCCTTGCTTTTGTATTCTAGTCGTCTTCAAATGAATGCTAACATCACATGTACCTTCCTCACCACAGACTTAACTTGCAAATTGACATTGAGGGAACCCTGCACAAGGACTCCCAAGTCCCTTTGCACCTCAGCTTAAAAAAAAATTCTCTATTTGGATAATAGTGAACACTTTCATTTCTTCTACTGAAGTGCATTACCATACGATTTCCGACACAGTATTTCATCTGCCATTTCTTTGCCCATTCTCCTAATCTGTCTAAGTCATTCTGTAGCCTCTCTACTTCCTCAAAACTACCTGCCCCTCCACCTATCTTCATATTGACTGCAAACTTTTAACATAACCATCAATTCCATCATCCAAAGTTTGACATACTACATAAAAAGAATCGGTCCCAACATGGACCCCTGTGGAATGCCACTAGCCGCTGGTAGCCAACACAAAAAAAGTCCTGACGAAGGGTCTCGTCCCGAAACGTCGACAGTGCTTCCCCTATAGATGCTGCCTGGCCTGCTGCGTTCCACCAGCACTTTGTGTGTGTTGCTTGAATTTCCAGCATCTGCAGATTTCCTCGTGTTTGCCAAAAGAATACCCTCTATTCCCACACGTTGCCTCCTGCCAATCAGCCAATGCTTTATCCACGCTAGAATCTTTCCCGTAATACCATGGTATCTTAGCTTGTTAAGCAGCCTCATGTGTGGCACCTTGTCAAAGTCCTTTTGAAAATCCAAGTGCACAACATCAACTGATTCTCCTTTGTCTATCCTGCTTGTTACTTCTTCAAGGAATTCCAACAGATTTGTTAGGCAAGATTTTCCCTTGAGGAAACCTACAGCCTATTTTATCATGTGCCTCCAAGTATTCTGAGACCTCATCTTTAGTAATCAACTCCAACATCTTCTCAACCACTGAGGTCAGACTAACTGGTTTATGGTCTCCCTTCTTAAAGAGCGGTGTGACGTTTGCAATTCTCCAGTCTTCTGGAACCATTACAGAATCTAGTGATTCTTGAAAGTTGCCTCTACAATCTTTTCAGCCACCTCTTTCAGAACCCGGGGCTGTGTACCCATCTTCAGACCTTTCAGTTTCCTAAGAAAATTCCCACACTTCATGCACCCTGACGCCTGGAACTTCCACCTTACTGCTGGTGTCCTCCACAGTGAAGATTGATGTAAAATACCTATTCAGTTCATCCCCCATTTCCATGTCCCCCATCATTACCTCTCCAGCATCATTTTCCAGTGGTTCAATATCCACTCTCACCTCTCTTTTACACTTTATGTATCTGAAGAAACTTTTGGCATCATCTATAATATTATTGGCTAGCTTACTTTCGTATACCATCTTTACCTTTTTAATGATTTTTTAGTTGCTTTCTGTTGGTTTTTAAAAGTTTCTCCATCTTTTAACTTCCCACGAATCTTTGTTCTCTTGTTAGCCAGGGTTGTGTCATCTTGCCTTTAGAATACTTCTTCCTCTTTGGGATGTTTATACCTGTGCCTTTCAATTTGTTTTCAGAAATCCCAGACATTGCTGCTCTGCCATTATCCCTGCCAGTGTTCTTTTCAAATCAGTTCTGGTCAGCTCCTCTCTCATGCCTCTGTAATTCACTTCACTCCACTGTAATACTGATACATCTGACTTTAGCTTCTCCTTCTCAAGTTTCAGGGTGAATTTAATCATATTATGAGCACTTTCCCCTAAGGGGTTCTTTTACCTTAAGCTCATTAATCAATTCTGGTTCATTGCACAACACCCAATCCTGAATAGCTGATCCTCTAGTGGGCTCAACCAGGAGCTGCTTGAAAGAGCCATCGTGTAGACACTCTGGAGATCCCCCCTGCTGTAATCCAGCACCAACCTGATTTTCCCAATCTGGCTGCATATTGAAGTCCCCCATGACCATTGTAACATTGCCCTTTTGGCATGCATTTTCTATCTCCCAATTTTACTACCGTTTGGGGGTCTGTACACATCTCCCATCAGTCTTTTTACCCTAACAGTTCCTTAGCTCTATCCACAATGATTCAACACCTTCTGATTCTACGTCACCTCTTTTGAAGGATTTGATTTGATTTTTTACCGACAGAGCAAAGCTGCCCGCTCTGCCTCCCTGCCTATCCATTGGATACAAGGTGTATGCTTGGTCATCAAGCTCCCAGATATAATCTTGCAGCCATGATTCAGTGATAGCTACAACATCTTACATACCAATCTGTTACCAAGCTACAAGTTCAGCGACCTTATTCCGTATACTGCGTGCATTCAGATACAACACCTTCAGTCCTGTATTCTCCCTTTTCGAGTTTGTTGTACCCATGCTCAACCTTTTGATTCCTGACTCTGTCTGAGGTCTCTCCAACAGCTGCCTCCACACTCTCTCTATTAGCTGTCCTGGCACTCTGGTCCACATCCCCCTGCAATACTAGTTTAAACCCCACCATGCAGCATTAGCAAACCTTCCCACTAGGCTCGTAGTTCCCCCTCCAGCTCAGGTGCAAACTGTCCCTTCTGAACAGGTCTCACCTTCCCTGGAAGAGAGCCCAAAGATGCAAAAATCTTATGCTCTCCCTCCTACACCAACTCCTCAGCCATGTATTAAACTGCATGGCTGTCATCCTGGTTCCGGCCTCGCTAGCACATGGCTCGGATAGCAATCCTGAGATCACAACCCTGGTGGTCCCTGAACTAACTCCCTGTGCAGAACCTTATCACATCCTCCCCACGTCATCGGTACCTACATAGACTCCTGGCAGTTCACCCTTCCACCTAAGAATGCCGAGGACTCGATCTGAGATATCCCTGACCCTGGCACCCAGGAGGCAACATACCATCCTGGAGTCCTGTTCTCGCCCACAGAACCTCCTGTCTGTTCCTCTGACTAATGAATCCCCCATCACCCTAACATGCCTCTTCTTCCCCCTTCCCCTCTGAGTCACAGAAGCAGACTCACTGCCAGAGACCCGACTTCTGTTATGTCAATCCCCCCTCCCACCGACAGTACCTAAAGTGGTATACCTGTTGTTGAGGGGGGTGGCCACAGGGCTACTCTGCACTGGCTCCTTAACCACTTTCCCCTTTCTGACCATTACCCAGTTGCCTATGTCCTGCACCTTGGGTGTAACTACCTCTCTTTAAGTCCTATCTATCACCTCTACCTAGCTGAGTAGATATAAAGAGGAAAAGGAAAAGAAAGCTGAGCTTTGCTTTCTCTGTGTGAAGCCTCTCTTCGCTGAAGAGCCTGAAGATGACCACTCTGACTCTGTCCACTCAGATGATGGCCGCTCCGCTTGACCCCGCCCTCCTTCAATTTGCTCTTACTAATTAATCCCAAACGGCGACTGGCCGCTGGTCAAAGCTGCAAACCACTTTTATCCTCAGGTGCCGGACCTGATTGAAGTCCTCTCCTCTCCAAACTTCTGATGTCCGGATTGGCTGCTGGTCAGAACTAGGTCTCCAATGCCTCCTTCTCAGGGGCAGCAGCACGAACAGAAGGTGGGGGCTCCTGTCACAATGGTGAGGAGGGCCTTTCCTGGGCAGTATTCACTACTTTACATTGTTTACTTTAGGGTACCTGGAACTGAGAATCATAATTATATTCATAGTCATCATTATCGTCTCATGGGTTGGTGAAGCAAGAGTGGTTGACTCCTTTGGGGAATGCAGACAATTCATTGTGGCAGTGATGAACCCTTAATATTTATTTCCAGCAGTCTGGCCAGCATCTACCTGGCATGCCAGTAGAGGCAAATGCATCATGTGTGGTCCCAGTACCCAAGAAGAGCCAAGCAAAGGTCTTGAATGACTATTGACCAGTGGCCCTGTCCTCACACATTACGAAGGCCCTGGCTCACCTCCAACCCCTGGTCAGATCAGCCCTGGATCCCCTGCAGTTTGCCTACCAGGAGTGCAGTGGGGTCGATGATGCTGTCTGAACAGAGCCTACTCCCCATTTGAATATGCAGGGCAGCACACTGAGGATCATGACTTTCGATTTCAATATCATACAGCCCTCATTGCTGGGGGAAAAGCTCTGTTTAAGCGTTGCTTTACTGGTTATTAATGGACTTCACACAGTGAATAAAATGAATAAATTTCTAAAAGTGCAATCTAACAAGAAAGGAAAAGCTGTGACCCAGCTTGTCTTGCAGAGCTGGGATCAGAGAATTTGGAAAGCTGGAAGAAATCAGCCAGAAGATAAGCAGTTCCCTGAAGAAGCTATGGCAGAGTCGTTCTGTCGGCTCGTGGTCTGTATAGCCGAATACTGTGCATGAAAGCTACTGTATGTGTAACAACAGTAGGTTTTGCAGTAAAAAACACAAAATGCTGGCAGAACTCGGCAGGCCAGACAGCATCTATGGGAGGAGGTAGTGACGACGTTTCGGGCCGAAACCCTTCATCAGGAGTGAAGTAACATGGGATGGTCGAGGGGGGATAAGAAGTGGGGGGAGGGATGAAGTAGGGAGCTGGGAAGTGATAGTCTGGAGGGAAATGGCCGAGGGGGAAGGTGGAGAATTATGGGAAATAAAAGAGAAAGAAAGGTAGGGCTGGTGGGAGATTATAGTGAGGGGGAAAAAGAGAGAGAAAGAGAACCAGACTAAAATAATAGATAGGGATGGGGGTAAGGGTGGGGGGCAGGGGTATCAACGGAGGTCAGTGAGTTGGATGTTCATGCTGGCAGGTAGGAGGCTACCTATGCAGGAGATAAAGTATTGCTCCATCGACCTGCGTGTGGCCTCATCTTGACGGTACAGGAGGCCATGGACAGACATATCGGAGTGGGAGTGGTCTGTGGAATTGAAGTGTGTGGCGTCAGGGAGATCCCGCCACTGCTGGAGGACTGAGTGCCGGTGTTCAGCGAAACGGTCTCCCAGTCTGCGGCGGGTCTCCCCAATGTATAAGTGGCCACATTGGGAGCACCAGATGCAGTACATCACCCCAGTTTACTCGCAGGTGAAGTGGTGCCTCACCTGAAAGGACTGTCGGGGGCCTGGGATGGTGGTGAGGGAAGAAGTGTGGGGGCAGGTGTACCACTTCTTCCGTTTGCAGGGATGAGTGCCCGGAGGGAGGTTGGTGGGGAGGGATGGGGGGGGATGAATGGACAAGGGAGTCGCGTAGGGAGCGATCCCTGCGGAAAGCCGAGAGCGGGGGGAGGGTGTTATGAAGGATGAACAGATCTGATGGACAAAGGGGTGCAGAGTTGCCCACATTCCCCCCTCCTTGAGAATCACAAACCATTACTGTTGCTATGCTGCTTATGAGAGAGAGAGAGAGAGATGAGGAGGAAACATGCAAGAACATCTGCTACTGATAAGAGAGGGGAGAGAGTCTTGTTGATTTACTGTTATGACTTCTGAGAGGGTTATTTATCCTATACCATTCTGTTCATTAACATTCCTCAGTGGACAGCCGGAGTGGGCTGGTTTGATGGACACGGTCATTCAGAGTTGATGGATAGCTGAGACCCCGTGAGTGGGGATAAAAGACAGGTCTGGAGAGACACCCTTCAGACTCACCAGTGGACACTGATTGAGTGTTGGAACCCACGGGAAGGTGGGGGCTTTGGAGACCGAACCAGGAGATCGGTCAGTAAAGCTCACAGTGTTACAGCAGGGCCGGTGGGGACTTGTGTGTGTGTCCACTCATGCCAGAGTGACGAGTCCACCACAGAAGAACGGTCCAGCTGAGGACGGAGGGGTCATAACTGAATGATCACAACGACACGACAGATCAAGAACACAAAGGAAGGTTTGGCTGACTGCTGTAGCTGGTACTTCTCGCTCGCTTTCTCTCTCTCTCTCTCTCTCTCTCTCTCTCTCTCTCTCTCCCCAACGATTACAACACAACAACCATATCTACCTCAGCGTGCATGGACTGAACTGAACTCTATACTTTCCTGTGACAATTTATTTACCCCTAGACATCGATAGAGCTTGTTTATTATTGCTTATTGTTATTCCTACACTTTTAGGTTTATTATTGCTCACTTGTGTTATCTATATATTTGCATTATTGATATTGATTTGCTTATTTTATTAATAAACGCTTTTGAATATAGTACCACCAGACTCCAACGGATTCTTCTTTCTCTGTTGGTTAGACACCCAGTTACGGGGTACGTAACAAGGGGAAGATGTGGTTGGTGGTGGGATCAGATAGGAGGTGGCGCGAGTTACGGAGGATTATACATTGGATCTGTAGGCTGGTAGGGTGATAGATGAGGACCAAGAGGACTCTATCCCTGGTGGGCTGGCGGGGGGATGGAGTGAGGGCAGAGGTGCGTGAAATACAGGAGACGCGATGGAGGGCAGATTTGATAGTGGACGAAGGGAAGCCCCTTTCTTTACAACAGGAAGACATCTCCTTTGCCCTAGAATGAAAGGCCTCATCCTGAAAGCAGATGCGGTGGAGGCGAAGGAATTGAGAGAAAAGGATAGCATTTTTGCAGGAGACAGGGTGGGAGGAGGTATAGTCTAGGTAGCTGTGGGAGTCTGTAGGTTTGTAGTTCCTAGAATGAAAGGCCTAGAATGAGATCCGCTACTGAACTTTACTACAATATTATGTTGACATGATTAATGGGAAAATTCCTTTACTGTGAATAGCTTCTCAAGCACCAATTAGTTCTTAATTATAATTAAATCCATATTGAAGGGCTTAACTTGAAGAGCTATAGCTGTACAATAAACCTACTCTTGTTTCCATAACAATACTAAAGTATTATAACTACTAACCAGCACAAGTGAGTTCGGTTTCAACACCTAAGAGAAGTTTGGATAGGTACATCGTTGGTAGGGGTACGGAGGGCTACCGTCCCCGTGCAGGTCAATAGGAGTAGGCAGTTAAAATAGTTTTGCCACGGACTAGATGGGCCGAAGGGCCTGTTTCTGTGCTGTTCCTTTCTATGACTATGACTAACTTTTTTAGCTTTAATAATTTAAAGATTAACAACAATGATTTCTTTTAAGAAGTCTACTATGTGTATCCCAGTTTCCCGCTCTGAAGGTCAGCACAACATTGTGGGCTGAAGGGCCTGCGCAGGGCGGTAATGTTCTGTGTTCTGCAGGTTGGTACTTCCATTGTATCCTGGTTACTGGACCGACCATAGTAGGTGCAGCTTCAGAGCTGTGTGTCAGACATGGCTAACAGCAACACTGGGGCCCACAGGGGACTGTACTGGCCCCATAAGAGCAGAATTAGGCCATTCAGCCCATTGAGACCACATCGCCATTCCATTATGGCTGATCCCGGATCCCATTCACCCCCATACACCTGCCCTCTCACCACATTCCTTGATACCCCAGCCAATCAGGAATCTATCAACTTTAAATAAACCCATGGAGTCGGCCTCAACCGCAGTCTGTGGCAGAGCATTCCACACATTCACCACTCTTCCGCTCCCTTCCTGTTTGACCTGTATATCTTGGACTTTAGATATAACATTGAGTCATATCATTTGCAGAAAGACTCAGCAACAGTTGGGTGTGTAAAGGGAGGACGGGGGGATGAATACAGGATCCTGGTGGGGGACTTTGTCGAATGGTGCAAAATGAATCATCTGCAGCTCAATATCAGTAAGACAAAGGAGATGGTGATGGACTTTAGGGCGACTGGGCCAGCACTGCTCCCTGTTGCTATTGATGGTGAGGACGTGGGTGTGGTGAGGATCTACGAGTACCTGGGGGTGCACCTGGATGACAGACGGGAGTGGAGCACCAACACAAGGGCCGGAATCACCTCTACTTCCTGAGGTCCACTGGAGAATGCAGGCCTCTCCTTCCCTTGTTCTACCCGTCTGTTGCTGCCATTACAGTCTTCTATGCGGTGGTGTGCTGGGGCAGTGGCATCAACATGGGTGATGCCAACAGGCTCAATAAACTGACTAGAAAGGCTGGCTCTGTTATAGGAGTCAAACTGGACACAGCGGAGGCTGTGGTGGAACAAGGGACCTTATGGAAAATCCTGGCAATTCCGGACAATGTTTCTCACCCTCTGTGTTCCACCTTGGCTGAACAGAGGAGCACTTTAGTAAGAAACTAAGACAGCTACACTGCTCCAAAGGGTAGTATATGAGGTCATTCTTACCCCCGGCCATTAGGCTCTGTAATGAGTCAACTTAGGAAGTGATGATCTGCTTCTGTTAGATTGTTTGAGGTAACTTATTTTTGATTCTTTCTTACTTCTATTCTATTATTTGTATTTCTGTGCACTTGTAATGCTACTGTGACACTGTAATTTCCTTTGGGATCAATAAAGTATCTATCTATCTATATTAGAGGCTTTTAAGAGATGTTTACATGAATGAGGAAGATGGAAGGATATGGACATTGTGTAGATAGGAGGAATTAGTTTGTTTTTTAAAAATTACCTTTTAGCTGGTTCAGCACAACATTGTGGGCCGAAGGGCCTGTTCCTGTGCAATCTCTGTTTTGAAAGGGCACTCCTCTATCCTGACGCTGTGCCCTCTTGTCCTAGACTCCCCCACCATGGGAAACATCCTTTCCCCATCTACTCTGTCTATCAACATTTGAAAGGTTTCATTGAGATCCCCCTTCATCCTTCTGAATTCCAGTGAGTACAGACCCAGAGCCATCAAACGTTCCTCGTATGATAACCCTTTCATTGCTGGAATCATCCTTGTGAACCTGCTCAGGACCTCCTTCAATGCCAGCACATCTTTTCTAATACGAGGGGCCCAAAACTGTCCACAATACTCAAGGTGAGGCCTCACCAGGGCCTTATAAAGCCTCAGCATCACATCCCTGCTCTTGTATTCTAGACCTCTTGAAATGAATGCTAACACTGCATTTGCCTTCCTCACCACCGACTCAACCCGCAAGTTAACCTTTAGGGTGTTTTGCAAAAGGACTCCCAGGTTCCTTTGCATCTCAGATTTTTGGCTTTTTTCCTATTTAAAAAACAGTCTGCGCATTTATTTCTGCTACCAAGGTGCATGACCATGCATTTTCCAACTTCGTATTTCTTTTGGCGCGTGTTGGCGCATGGCCTAGTGGGTAAGGCATCAGACTAGTAACCTGAAGGTCACTGGTTCGAGCCTCAGCAGAGGCAGCGTGTTTGTGTCCTTGAGCAAGGCACTTAACAACACATTGCTCTGCGACGACACTGGTGCCAAGCTGTATGGGTCCTCGTGCCTTTCCCTCGGACAACATCGGTGACGTGGAGAGGGGAAGGCCTGCAGCTTGGGCAACTGCTGGTCTCCCATACAACCCTGCCCAGGCCTGCACCCTGGAAACTCCAGGTGCAGATCCATGGTCTCTCAAGACCGACGGATGCCACCAATTTCATTTGCCACTTTCTTGCCCATTCTCCTAACCTGTCTAAGTCCTTCTGCATCCTACCTGTTTCTTCAACACTACCTGCCCCTCCATCAATCTTTGTATCATCTGCAAACTTGGCAACAAAGCCATCTATTCCATCATCTAAATCATTGATATACAGCATAAAAAGAAGTGGTCCCAACACCGACCCCTGTGGAACACCACTGGTCACTGGCAGCCAACCAGAAAAGGATCCTTTTATTCCCACTTGCTGCCTCCTACCAATCAGCCAATGCTCTAACCATGTTAATAACTTTCCTGTAATACCATGGGCTCTTAACTTGGTAAGCAGCCTCATGTGTGACACCTTGTCAAAGGCCTTCTGAACATCCAAATATACAACATCCACTGCATCCCCTACTTGTAAACTCCTCAAAGAGTTCCAACAGGTTCGTCAGGCAGGATTTTCCCTGAAGGAAACCATGCTGACTTTATACTACCTTGTCCTGTGTTACCAAGTACTTCGTCACCTCATCCTTAACAATTGTCTCTAACATCTTCCCAACCACTGAGGTCAGGCTAACAGGTCTATAATTTCCTTTTTTCTGCCTTCCTCCTTTCTTAAAGAGTGGAGTGACATTTGCAATTTTGCAGTACTCTGACACCATGCCAGAGTCCAAAGATTTTTTTTTAAAAGATCATTTCTAATGCCACCACAATCTCTAACGCTACATCTTTCAGAACCCTGGGATGTAGTTCATCTGGTCCGGGTGACTTGTGTATCTTTAGGTCCTTTAGCTTTTTGAGCACCCCCTCTCTTGTAACAGTAACTGCACCCACTTCTCTTCCTTCATACACTACAACATCAGACATACTGCTAGTGTCCTCAACAGTGAAGACTTTTGCAAAATACTCATTTAGTTTATCAGCCATCTCCTTGTCCCCTGTTATTATTTCTCCTGCCTCATTTTCTAGCAGTCCTATATCCACTCTCATTTCTCTTTTATTTTAAACATACTTGAAAAAAATGATCAGATTTCAAGTTGAACTCAATCATATTGTGATCACTGGTTCCTAAGGGTTCTTTTACCTTAAGCTCCCGAATCGCCTCTGGTTCATGACATAACACCCAATCCAGTATAGCTGATCCCCTAGTGGGCTCAATGACAAACTGCTCTCAAAAGCTATCTATTAGGCATTCAACAATCTCACTCTCTTGAGATCCATTTCCAAACTGATTTTCCCAATTGACCTACTTGTTAAAATCTCCCACGACTACTGTAACATTGCCCTTTTCTATTTCCTGTTGTAACCGTGCTCTCTCCTCTCTCCCATACAAGCCCTTTCCTCCAACCCTGTCCCCTCTTCCTCTTTCTCCACATCTATACTCTTCATCTCTGTTCTCTCCCCTACCCCTCTTGCTCCTCCCTTGTACCCTCCATCCCACTACCCTTCTCCCATGTACTTACCCACATCATTTTTTTAAACTTGGAGACATAATTTCTGAAAACAGTTTCCTCATCACTTCTTCTCTGAATCTTCTGCAGAGAGCCATGGAATTGGAGTGGCTGAGTGTGTTTGAGTGGATACATACAGACGTTCAAGCCACAGTATGGGGAGAAAGCAGGAAGGCATTGAAGCCAGTAGCTCACTGAATGATAAAGGAGACTGGCACATCTTCTGATAGCACCACAGAAAACACTGGAGGAACTCTTCATGGAAAGGAATTAACAGCTGATGTTTCAGGCCGAGACTCTTCCGCAGAACTGGAAAGGAAGGGGGAAGAAGCCAGAATTAAAAGAAGGTGGGAGGGGAAGGAGTAGGAATGGCAGGTGATAGATGAGAACAGGTGGGGGGGGAGATGGAGTGAGGAGTGGGGAGGTGATGGGTGGAAGAGGTAAAGAGCTGGAGAAGAAAGAATCTGATAGGAGTGGAGAGTGCATCGTGGGAGAAAGGGGAGGAGGAGGGGCACAGAAGGAGGTACTGTGCAGGCGAGGAGAAGAGATGGGGGAATGGGAAAAGGGAGAAGGAGGAGGAGGGAGATATCACTGGAGGTTAGGGAAATTGATGTTCATGCCATCAGATTGGAGGTTATCCAAATGGGATATGATCTTGTTTCTTCTGTTCTTGTGCTTATCAGAAAGGACTAGGAGCTGCTACCATCCAGGAAATGGTACCGCAGCATAAAAGCCAGGACCAACAGGCTCTGGGACAGCTTCTTCCACCAGGCCATCAGACTGATGAATTCATGCTGATATAATTGTATTTCTATGTTATATTGACTGTCCTGTTGTACATACTGTTTATTACAAATTACAATAAATTGCACATTGCACATTTAGTCAGAGATGTAACGCACAGATTATTATTCCTCATGTAGTATCGGAATCAGGTTTATTATCACCGGCATAAGTCGTGAAATTTGTACACTTGGCAGCCACAGTTCAATGTGTAACGAAGGATGAACAGCTCTGATGGGCAGAAGGATGCAGAGTTGCCCATGTCCCCCCCCCCCCAAGGGAGAATCACAAACCGTTACTGTTACCACGCTGCTAATGAGAGAGAAAGAGAGGTAAGGGAAAACAGACTGGGACTGGAACATCTGCTACAGATAAGAGAGAGAGAGAGAAATCCTGGGAGAGAGACTTGTTGTTCCACCATATTATGACTCCTGAAAGACTTATGGCTTCTGAGAGGGTTCATCTTAAACTATTCTGTTCATTAAAATTCCTCAGTGGACAGCCGGAGTGGGCTGGTTTGATGGGCTAAGCCATTCAAAACTGATTGGCACCTGATACCCCGTGAGTAGGGATAAAAGTGAGGCCTGGGGAGACACCCCTCAGAGACACCAGGAGACACACTAGTGAGCACTGATTGAGTGTTGGAACCCACGTGAAAGTGTGGGGCATCGGGGACCGAACAAAGGATCGGTCAGTTTAACTCACAGTGTTATTAGCAGGGCCGGTGGGGGCTTGTGTGTGTGTCCGCCCTTGCCTGGGTGACGAGTCCACAACAGAAGAACGGTCCAACTGAAGGACAGAGGGGTCATACCTGAATGGCCACAACATCCCAACGGATCAAGAATGTAAAGGAAGGTTTGCCTGACTGTAGCTGTTACCGTTTGCTCGCCCTTTCTCGCTCCCTCTCTCTCTCTCTCTCTCTCCAACGATTACAACACCACAACCAACAACTACCTCAGCCCGTATGAACTGAACTGAACTTTATACTTATAAACGACAATTCATTATCCCCTAGACATCGATAGAGCTTGTTTATTATTGATTATTATTATACCCACACTTTTAGGTTTAGTATTGCTAACGTGTATTATCTGTATATTTGCATTGTTGATATTGATTTGTATATTTTACTAATAAACACTGTTGAAAATAGTACCACCAGACTCCAACGGATACTTCTTTCTCTGCTGGTTAGACACCCAGTTACGGGGTACGTAACAAATGCAATACAAAATAAAATAACAATAATAATAGACCAATAAGTAAATCCATTACAGTATATGTATATTGAATAAATTAAAAATCATGCCCATAGCAGTGAGAGGTTGAAAGTGTCCTTGAATACTGTTATGAATGCAACAGCAACGGATATGAAACTGAGACGGGGTTTAAAACAAATCCCGAGATTTACTAACCTCTGCTCAAACTTAGAAAAGTCTGGTGGTACTATTTTCTTTGTGTAAACAAATGACTAACTTAACCGGAAGTTAACAGTTAGGCGGCACAAACATTCAAACTTAGAAACTGTTCTTAACGAGTTCTCATCCAAGCACAGAGTTAAAGTGATAAATTCAAAAGTCCATGTGATTTATACAATCAGTAAGGAGAGACTTCCCTGAAACAAACGATTCCTTCGAAGTATCGACGATCTGCTGATTCCACAGCCGGGAGATGCCTTGTTTGCAGAAATCACAAGGAAATAAAAGGAACTGACCTTTTGATTGGAGGGTGGTCACTGCACAAACTTCCCTGACTTTGCAGGGGTTTAACTCAAGTTTTTCTTTCAGATGACGTCTTGCTCGCTGTCAGTTTTGTTGCCGTTGTGTTATTTTTTCTAACATGTTCGCAGTTATTCACAGTGTGTACACTGCAGTTCTCAGTTAAAAGCTCCTTAGCCTGTGAAGTCACGGTTTCTGAAGCTTTGCAAAGAATCAAAGCTTTTTCCAAATTTAGTTCTGGTTCTCTTAACAGCCTTTCTCTCAGAGCATTATCCAGAATGCCGCAAGCAATTCTGTCTTTAACGAGAGAGTCCGTCAATTCTGCAAACTCACATGCTTTACTGTGTTTCTCAATTCCGTAACAAATTGATCAGCTTTCTGCTTACACGTGAAAAAATTGTATCTTTCATATGTCACATTACACTTCGGTATAGAAAATGCTTCAAACTTGTTGATTATCGCTTTTAGATTCAAATTATCTCCACTCTCAAAAGTAAAATGGTTATACTCCTTAATTGCGTCATCCCTATTACATGGAGTAGAATTTCAGCTTTCGTTTCTTCCATTTTATTATCAGCGCCAATCGCCGTAAATAAATTTCAAAATGCTGTTTTAATCTTCTCCAGTTATCAGCTACATTTGCAGTCAGCTGAAGCATCAATGGGGGTTGCACAACATCTAGAGTACATAATATTGTGAAAAGATTCAGAGAATTCAGAGACATCTCAGTGCGTAAAGGGCAAGGTTGGAAATCACTGTTGAATGCGCGTGATGTTCGAGCCCTCAGGCGGCACTGCCTAAGAAACCGTCATGCTACTGTGACAACTATAGCCACCTGGGCTCGGGAGTACTTCGGAAAACCATTGTCACTTAGCACAGACCGACGCTGCATCCAGAAATGCAACTTGAAACTGTATTACGCAAGGAGGAAGCCATACATCAACTCTGTGCAGAAATGCCGGTGAGTTCTCTGGGTGAGCTCATCTTAGATGGACCGAAAGACTGTGGAATCGTGTGCTGTGGTCAGGTGAGTCCACATTTCAGCTAGTTTTTGGAAAAAACGGGCGTCGAGTTCTCCGTGCCAAAGATGAAAACGACCATCCTGATTGTTATCAGCGAAAGGTGCAAAAGCCAGCATCTGTGATGGTATGGGGGTGCATCAGTGCCACGGCATGGGTGAGTTGCATGTATGTGAAGGTACCACTGACTCTGAGGCGTATATTAGGATTTTAGAGAGACATGTGTTGCCATCAAGGCGATGTCTCTTCCCGGGACATCCATGCTTATTTCAGCAGGACAATGCCAGACCACATTCTGCACGGGCTACAACAGCGTGGCTTTGTAGACACAGAGTGCGTGTGCTTGACTGGCCTGCTGCCAGTCCAGATCTGTCTCCTATTGAAAATGTATGGCGCATCATGAAGAGGAGAATCAGACAACGGAGACCACGGACTGTTGAACAGATGAAGTCTTATATCAAGCAAGAATGGACAAAGTTTCCAATTGCAAATCAACTACAATTAGTATCCTCAGTTCCAAAATGATTAAAAAGTGTTATTAAATGGAAAGGTGATGTAACGCAATGGTAAACATGCCTCTGTCCCAACTTTTGTTGAGTGTGTTGCAGCCATCAAATTCTAAATTTGAGTAATTTACAAAATACAATTAAGTTGGTTAGTAAAACTATTGAAAATCTTTTCTTTGTACCTTTGTCAGTTAAATAAAGGTTCACGTGAATTAACATATCACAGATTTTTGTTTTTATTGCATTTTGGAAAATATCCCAACTTTTCTGGAAATGGGGTTTGTAGAAAGGAAATAAAACAGATAAATGCAGTGCTTGAAAATGAATGTGAGGAGTTTTATATTGATTCGCTTTGTGAAAACAAACAAAGTAAGAATGACTGGACTATTCCATTGCAAGTGAACCAAAACAATATTCTGTTTAAACTGGATACTGGAGCACAAGTAACCATTCTTGCAGAATCTGAGTTTAATGCATTAAAGCCAAGACCTGTCATGGTTCAGTCCCTGAAATCTGCATTCTGGTTCATGGTCCGGTCCATGGTCCTTATTCCAGGTGTTTCCGGGTTTCCCCAGTTTCTGTTGAGGCAGTTGATTCTCATTTGGGCTGGCTTCATAAATAGCTTCAGGATTCAGCCTCTGGCTGATGGATTGTTCCTGTCCAAACCCCTGTCTGTATCCCTTCCCTTCACCTTCCTCCTGGAGCCTCGCCTCACCTGGAGCCTCGCCTCGCCTGGACCCTTGCCTCGCCTGTAACCCTTGCCTCGCCTGTAACCCTCGCCTCACCTGTAACCTTTGCCTTCACTGCTGTCAAGTTCTTCAACTGGAGCGAGATAAGGAACTGTCTTTCATTCTTTTGAACTGTCTCTTGTCCACGCCTTTGCTAGGTTGGTCCGGCCATTTGCTGCTACCTTGTGTTGGGAACCATCTCGTCGTATTCTGCATTCCACGTAATGAGTCCCAGCCCTACGTCCTGTACCCAAGGAGGGGTCCAGGCTCTGTGTTCCTGTCTCTCCCTCGTCCGAGGCAAGGCCTCAGGGTCTCGTCCAGCCCCAGCCACGTCCAAGAACCTTGTCCTGTCCAAGCCAAGGCTCTGTGTTCTCGTCTTGTCCATGTGCCTCACCCAGCCCAGGAGTACCTTGCCCAGCCCGGTGTTGGGATTCCCTTGTCCCGTCCAGGAGTCCCACATCCAGTCCTTTTGCCTCTCCTCGTCCTGTAGCCTCGTCATGTCCTCTCCTGGTTCTGGGGTCTAAGCCCGAGTCAAGACCCAGGTTCTGGGTCTTTGTCCAGTCTCTGCCTCAGAGTCCAAGCCCAGGCTCCTAGTTCCCAGTTCCTTGTCCTGGTTCCGCTATCCTTGTCAAGTTCTAGCCCAGGCCCGGAGTCCTTGTCTCATCCAGGGCCGGTGTCATGTCCAGCATCCTTTCTTCCCCACTTTCCTCGCTTCCTTCTCACGCCTCGTCCTGTTCCTGGTAGTTCAGCGTCTGTGTCTCACATATGGGTCTACTCCCAATGCCCCCCTCATGACAAGACCGAAGTTACATCAGATAAATATACAAGTGACTGGGTATTCAGCTGCAGACCTTCCACTTAAGGGAGCATGTGTGGCAAACGTATCAGAAAAATATTGAGCTCACACTTTCATTTGTGGTGGTACCAAGGAATGTAGAGTCAGTCTGCCTGTGAGAGACCGAAATGAGTCACAGAGTCAGAACACTAGTTTGAATACCAGTCAGAAAACTAGTTTTAATTCTTCCAGAATGTGGTTTGTTCTTAGTAACCCACGGTACGGTATAAAGAACGCAACACATTGTATGTCAGGCAGACTGGACAGGCTCAGGTGAAATGTCGCAATAATAAATCAAATTACACAGATAAGCAGCTTTCACGGAAAAAAACATAAATTATCCACTTTTATTTACAAGAAAGAAGACAATTAAAATAAAAAAAAAACCTTCGATGTTCTGTAGAAAAGAAGTTTATCAATAAGATTCAAAAAGTTCAGAGAAAATATACAAGGATGTTGTTAGGACTTGAGGGCCCGAGTTATAGGGAAAGGCTTCATTCCCTGGAGTGTAGGAGAACGAGGGGAGATTTGACAGAGGTGTACAAATCTATAGTTTGGGTGAATGCACACGGGCTCCCCCACCCCTCAGGTTGGGTGAGACTAGAATTAGAGGTCATGGGCTAAGGGTGAAAGGTGAAATGTTTAAAGGGAACTCGGAGGGTGTGGAACGAGCTGCCGGCGAAAGTGGTAGATGGATACAGGTTCGATGTTTCCTGGCATTCATCAGTACAGGAGAGCAGAGGTGAACGAACTGATTGTTACTCCGGATCCGATGCAGCGTGAACATACAATGAACATGAAAGCACAATGTGCCGGTAACTGTCGAGTGTGATTGTAAGACGAGCGGGGCCACAGGTGGAGGGGGGCCTCGGACGGGACGGGCCGAACAGTCTGGTGCTGTATGACTCTACCACGATTGAACGTGGCGGGGAACAGAGCCTCTCCCCGGGAGGGGGAGGACCTGCCGCCGGCTCCGGAAGACGAGCGGTGCCGCGGAATGCGGAATCCCGGAAGGCGAAGTTTCCGCTGGACATGTTGCTGACCGTCCTCCTCTCCTCCGTGCTCTGGGCGGCCCGCCTTCCCGGGGCAGCGCGGGCCGAGGTGGTCCGGGATTTCCGGGAGTGTGACTGGTTTTTCCAGGACAAGGAGCCGCCGCAGGGATTCAGCAGCCGAAGCCGGGTCAAGATCTGTCAGAAGTTCAAGAACCGCTACCACTACGCTACCCTGTACCGGACCGACCGGCGGATCCCGGAGTACTCCGCCTACCGCTATCCTTGCTCTCTGGGCGAGGGCGAAGCGTACAGACCCAGCTCATGGTTTCAGGAGCCGCAGGTAACGACTCGTCCGCGGGTTTCGCCTCGCCATCCGAAATGCCAGTGGCTACCGTCCCCAGCCCAGCGTTCAACACGAACCCCGAGAGTGCATTAGCAGTTAGCACGATCCCGGACAACACCCGAAGTAAAACCGTGCTGTTGCTTGCTTGGACTTGTTACGATTGTGCGGGAGTTTTATTTATTTCCAAGTAATGCAGTGTATATAACTTTGAAAGCGGCCCGTCGGGGGATGTAGATTTATAGGCAGTGAGCGTATTTGAAGTCCGATCTGGAGCTGGAAACGCCTTTGTCCGGGCGGCACAACGTACGGAAGCGACAGCAGATCCGCAGGAAGAGTCACTGGCTGCAGCACTCGCCTGTGTCCGGGACGGGGGAAAATATCCTAAACACAAGGGACTCTGCAGATGCTGGAAATCCAGAGCAACGCGGCATCGACGGAGTGGAATAATAGTCAGCGTTGCGGGCAGAGACCCCAAACGCTGTGCAAAGGAAGACAAATTCTGTCCCAGCGAGGAGACGGTTCTGCGAATAAACTCCCCTCGGGGCTTCCAGCCGGGCACAGGTACCAATTTTAACCGACGTTTCGATGACAAACTCAGGGCTAATGTTCATCCCTTAAGAAGATGGCAGAATTCGGTTGAAATCGACACCCGTACCCGGCGGAAAGCCCGGGAGGAGATTATCTGTCACATTCCCGGGAACGCACTGGACCTTCTGCTTTTAGATGGTTCTTTTTCTTTTCAAAACTTTTTATTAACTTTAAACAAACATAAATGAAACATGAATACAAAGTGTTTGAGAGTACATAATTAATAGTTTAAGTTTTTAGATGGTTCTAACTAATACTAAATGTCTGACGAGGGCAGAATCGGCCCGCATATAGGCCTCATCCTCCAGTCCTCTTCTGCAAGGGGCGTGGAGTGAAAATAGGGAAGTTCTGGTAATATTTACGAAGCCCTTACCGGGACTTCATTTTTTAAACATGTTTAGAACTGGATGAATTCCCTGCTTTGGAAGTAATGCGGAGAGGGTCCTCTAGGTGGCCCCCGTGTTCACGACAGGGGGTGTTACTGAGGGCGGCTTAACAAGGTGCAGGGGGTATCTAGAACCCGAGGTGGGGGTTATATAGTCGTACAGCATAGCAACAGGCCCCGCGACACAACTGGTCCATGCCAACAAAGATGCCTGTGCAAGCCCCCTCCTATCTGCTCACATCTTTCAGAGTCTGATGGAGGTTCGTTTCCTTTATCACGTGTAGATCGAAACAAACGGGGAAACGCTTGCATTTGCTTCCAACACAACCCCACAATGTGCCGGGGAAACGCTTGCATTTGCTTCCAACACAACCCCACAATGTGCCGGGGCAGCCCGCAAGCAACATAGCAACCCCACAATGCTCGGCAGGATATCCCTCTAAACCCTTCCCAACCGTGTACCTGCCCTCGTTTATTGTCATTTAGAAATGCATGCATTAAGGAATGATACAATGTTCCTCAGAAACATTCTTGCCCACCCTGCTAGAGGGAAGAAGGAAGATTTACCAGGATGTTGCCAGGAACGGAGTTACAGAGTGAGGCAGGGCAGGTTAGGGCTTTTTACTTGGAGCGGACGAGATGAGAAGTGAATACACTCAGTCCTTTCCCCCAGGGCTGAGCATTCAATAACTAGAAAACGTAGATTTGCGATGAGATGGGGAAGATCTAATAGAGCAACGCACGCAGAACGCTGGAAGATCTCAGCGGGTCAGGCAGCATCTGTGGAGATGAATAAACAGTCGATGTTTTGGGCCGAGACCCTTCTTCAGGACTGGAGAGGAAGGGGGAAGATGCCAGAATAAAAAAGGTTGTGGGGGGGAGGGGAAAGAGGCAAGGTGGAGTGATAGATGGAGTCAGGTGGGTGAGAAAGGTCAAGGGCTGGAGAATAGAGAATCTGGTAGGAGAGGAGAGTGGAAGGGGGAGGGGACCCAGAGGAAGGTGATGGGCAGTTGAGAAGGCGTGCAAGGTCAGAGTGGAGAACAGAAGAAAGGGGTGAACAGACAGAGTGGATTTCATTACCAGAAGGAGAAATCAATACTCACGCCATCAGGTAGGAGGCTACCAAGATTTAATAGGGAATTGAGGGGCAACTTCTTTTACACAAAGGAGCTGTGGAACAATCTGCCAGATGATGTGATTGATGGGGGTCCTTAATGATGCATGCCACCTTTTTGAGGCGTCTCCTTTTGGAGGTGTTTTCGAAGCTGGCGCAGCTTTTTCTGATTCTGTGCAGGGGTCCCCTCCCCAATTCCCCCCCACCCCCGTACCTGATGGAGATGGAACCTGTTAGAATGCTTTCATGGAGAAATCTGTGAGAGTCTTTGATAACAGACCGTTTCTCCTCAAACTCCTAATGAAATGTTTCCTGATGAAGGGTCTCGGCCCGAAACGTTGGCTACTCTTTTCTCAAGGATACTGCCTGACCTGCTGAGTTCTTCCAGCGTTGTGTATGTATTCTTTGATCCACAGCATCTGCAGTTGTATTTTTGTGTTGCCTAATCAAATTTAGCTGCTGTTGTGCCTTCTTGTAATTGCATCAGTATTTTGGGCCCAGGATAGATCTTGACATCCAGGAATTTGGAACTGCTCACCCTTTCCACTGCTGATCTCTCGATGAGGACTGGTGTGTGTTCCTCGACCTCCCCTTCCTGAAGTCCACAATCAGTTCCTTGGTTTACTGACATCGAGTGCAATGTTGTTGCTGTGACACCACTCAACCAGCTGATATATTTCACTCCCGTACGTCTCCTCATTACTATCTGAAATTCTGCCGCCAATAATTGCATCGATGGTATTTGAGCTGTGCCTAGTCACGGGTGTAGAGAGAGCAGAGCAGTGGGCTAAGCACACTCCCCTGAGGTGCGCTGCTGTTGGTTATCAGCAAGGATGAGATGTTTATTTATTGTCCCTCTCAACCCCATTCTCCTGCCTTTTCCCCATAACCTTTGAGGCCCTGGCTAAACAAGAACCTGTCAACCTCCTCGTCAAATACATCTAGGTCTAACTCTATCTCGGCCTTTCAATGTTCGAGGGGTTTCATTCCTCAGTCTTCCCAACTCCAGCGAGTACAGGCCCAGAGCCATCAAATGCTCCTCATACGTAAACCCTTTCAAAAGGTACACAATCCTGACAGGGTTCAGTAAGCAAGCAGCAGAGGGGATGGACGATCAGCTTTACCCAACGTAACCCCAGTTCCAGTTGAGGGCCTGCAGTCTTGTTTCTATCCTGCTATTATGAACAAAGGAATGGTTCCCTAATATGATAAGGCAGATTCATGACTCCACATTCTACCTTGTACTTGACGGTCTACCTGTACTGCACTTTCTCCATACCGGCTACACTTTATTCTGCATTCTCTTTTTGCTTTAATTTGTCCAATCTCGATGCACCATGTAATGACCTGATCTGTATGAACATATGAAAGACAAGCTGCTCACTGTATCTTGGTGTCTTAGAACCATCGAACACTACAGCACAGTACAGGCCCTTCAGCCCTTCATGTTGTGCCGACCCATATAATCCTTTTAAAAAAAGTACTAAACCCACACTACCCCATAACCCTCCATTTCTCTTTCATCCATGTGCCTGTCCAAGAGGTTCTTAAATACCCCTAATGTTTTAGCCTCCACCACCATCCCTGGCAAGTCATTCCAGGCACTCACAACCCTCTGTGTAAAAAACTTACCCTTGATGTCTCCCCTAAACTTCCCTCCCTTAATTTTGTACATATGCCCTCTGGTGTTTGCTATCGGTGCCCTGGGAAATAGGTACTGACTGTCCACCCGATCTATGCCTCTCATAATCTTGTAGACCTCTATCAAGTCCCCTCTCGTTCTTCTATGCTCCAAAGAGAAAAGTCCCAGCTCTGCTAACCTTGCTTCATATGACTTGTTCTCCAAACCAGGCAACATCCTGGTAAATCTCCTCTGCACCCTCTCCATAGCTTCCACATCCTTCCTATAATGAGGCGACCAGAATTGAACACAAAACTCTAAGTGTGGCCTCACCAGAGATTTGTAGAGTTGCAACATGACCTCTCTACTCTTGAACTCAATCCCCCTGTAAATGAAGCCTAGCATCCCATAGGCCTTCTTAACCACCCTATCAACCTGTGCAGTGACCTTGAGGGATGTACGGATTTGAACCCCAAGGTCCCTTTGTTCATCCACACTCTTAAGTAACTGACCATTAATCCCATACTCAGTCTTCTGGTTTGTCCTTCCAACATGCTTCTCTGGAGTGTCGGAGGCTGATGGTTAATGAAGGGCATAAACAGACCATGAGGCATAGGAGCAGAATTAGGCCATTTGGCCCATTGAGTCTGCTGCGCCATTTCATCATGGTGATTCATTTTCCCCCTCAGCCCCGATCTCCCGCCTTCTCCCCGTATCCCTCCATGCCCTGCTTAATCAAGAATCCATCAACCCAATGACTGGCCTTCACAGCTGCCTGTGGCAATGAATTCCACAGTTTCACCACTCTTCTGGAAAAAGAAATTCTTCCTCAACTTCATTACAAAATGAGGCTGTGTCCTCTGGTCTTAAACTCCCCCACCGTAGGAAGCATCCTCTCCACATCCACTCTATCAAGGCCTTTCACCATTTGATGAATTTCAATAAGGTCGCCCCCTCAATCTAATCATCTTGTCATAGTTTCCTTCCCAGAGTAAAAATGCCAAAGCCTACAGGCCTGCATTGAAGGTGAGTTTAATAGAGATGTGCGGGGCATGTTTCTTACATAGCAGGTGCCTGCAACGGGTGTTGTGGAGGGATAGTGGTGGAGACTGACACAAAAATGGTGTTCAAGAGGCTTTTAGTTAGGTACCTGGCAATACAGGTGATGGTGGGAGGTGCGTCATGCACAGGCATGAAAGATGTAGATTAACTTGGTGTTGTGTTTGGAACATGACCCCAAGAGACCGTTCCTGAGATATACTCCCCTATGACCACAAGACATAATAGGCCATTTGGCCCATCGAGTCTGCTCTGCCATTTGATCATGGCTGATCCATTTCACTCTCCCATTTTCATCCAGTGACCTTTGACGCCCTCGCTAATCAAACTCCGCTTCAAATATACTGTGCCCATCTATGTTAAAAATGTATTTTGTGATCATTACTAGGAGTCAGTTTAGTCCGGGCAATATGTTTTTTAAAATTGTCTGAACTGCGTTGATTACAGATCGACGATCAAAATGCTGGAAGTAGCATGAAGAGTAGTTCGAAGACCTTCAGCGCCAGGCAGGCGACAGACGAAGATTACCGTAACTCTGGCTATGACCGGGGGCATCTCAATCCCTTCGCGCTGAATGACAAAGACAGCGCCACAGCTACCTGTACCCTGACTAACGCAGTGCCCGAGGATCACGGAGCCAACGTCAACTGGTACCAGGAGGTGGAATCGGTGGTCGAAAAGCTGGCGCAGATATGTCACAAGTCGCGGCGCACGATGTACATACTGACTGGCGCTGCCAACCCGACTGGGATCAAGATCAAAAACAGGGTCTCAGTGCCCAAGACAGTGTGGACGGCTCTCTGCTGCACCTCCTCGCCGATTCAAAACAACGACCCCTGCCTCAGTGGCCAGGTGCCCTCAGAGGGGCAGGAGGTGCTGGTGTACTACAGGGACTTCTCCTTCGCGTTCATGAAGACGATGAAGCCGGAGCAAGACACAAAACGCCTGACAGTGAGGGGGCTGCAGAAGAAACTGAAGATAGACACACTGTTCCACAGCTGCAGAGGGACCAGGGAGAACGACGAAGACCAAGTCTTCAAGGAGGTTGAGGGGCTGATTATAAACAAGATCATCAACCCCGTCAACAACACGGGCAGCACCCTGCCCCGACCATTCGGCTTTGAAGCGGCCACAGGAATCCTCCAATTCATCCGCTCCAGTCTACTGGCTCCATGTCGAGCTGCGATCCACGCCACACTCTCCAGCATCCTGGGGGCCACCAAGCTGGCAGTACCAGTCCTGCATGGCGTTGGCATGGTGGTTGGCATTCTCCTTGTCACTGCATTCGGAGTTCTCATCAGTAATCCCTGATAGTTCACTCCCCTGGCTCGTCAGCGCGATCTCGTTGGTGTTGTCTTCTGCAGTGAACAGGGTCCGCTCATTGTGGTTCTCGGCTGGAATCCTCTTCAGCGCAGTCAGCCGATCTTTACACCAGCTTCCGGTCGCACTGCTCTAGAGGAATGGTGCCAGGTGGGACGCTGACAAAAATGCACCCCCCACCCCCACAGTGAGCATTTTTAAACTCACCAGGGAGTAGGAAATGCTGAAAATACTTGACAGAAATGGCTGATGTTTCTAGACAATGTATTTTCTGCATGCTTTGCTTTCAAATGCAGTGGATTTCGCTTAATTGGGACACATCAGGACCAGTACATTTTGGCCCAATTAGGCAGCTGCTCCAATTACCAAAGTTTCACGGAATCAGTTAAGAAGGTATAAAAAAGACAAGCTACCATTTGACCGAGTAACAAATTATGAATTTAAATGAAGTACAGAACAGATTTGACCACTAACAGTGCCACTCAGTACTGACCGTGTCGGACAGAGGAATTCATCCAGTGTCTGCTGCCGTCTGTAAACTGCGCAGACACCTCATGTAGATAATGAACGATATCGATACAATCCTATCAATGATGGCATCTTACAAACCTTCATTTTCGTTGTAACATTCAAGATGAGAGTCAATCCCTTCAAATTCTTCATAGTTCCTAAGATGTTGAAGCAGTGAAATCGTTTCATTTTTACTCCTGGCATCTCCAAGCCCGAATGCTTGAAACCGCAGTGAGAAGTTCTGAGTTGTTTTTCTGCTTATTTCTCACTAACTATCAGCGACAAACATCACTGCCCTTTGGACACACACTATTAACAAACTGCTCGACCCGGTGTGGAGTTAGGTGGCCACACGAGTGCACGTGACTGACTCTTGATAAAAACATTAGCAATAGTCTCCTGGTGTGGTTAAGTGGCTTTGAGTAACAAATCAGTGAAGGGAATCCCAGCTACTTTTTCAATTAGGTTTTGTTCTTCTAGAATTGTCCCCAATAAGTGGTTGCCCCAATGGCCCAATTAACCATAATTCAATGCAGCTGCAGAATTTTAGTGTCTAAACTCAGGAAATTCTGTGCTCAATCCAACTAAGACCTCAAAGTGGTTACAGAACACAGAACTGTACAGCACAGTGCAGACCATTTGGCCTACAATGTTAGACCAAAAGACCATAAAACAAGTTTAGGATTTAATGGAGTTATTCTATCATCTACTGTAGAAATGGTCATTTTCCAAACTTACTGCTGGTTACACCGCTGGATTTCGGGCAGCAATGACGATTCTCCATCTCTGTCTGTCCTAGTGTACATTCCAGAAACCAGTTTTGGTCCTGGTCTTGGCGCTTTTCAGGGCTTCCTTCATCCCGTCAGTAGCTTCCTCTTGGTTTTCACTAGCAGGTCCCAGGTGGAGACTCAGGAACACCGCCGCACTCAGATGTAGAAGGATTCTTCGTTGCCGTTTTCGTAACAGTTTTGCTGGCCCAGTCAGGATGGTCAGCAGGCAGTTTGGCAACGCAGGTGATCTCTCTCCAGGTGTCTGCTTTTGACCCCACTTCACTCTGTAATCTCCAAAGTGTCATATCAGCTATGTATGAATATATAACTAAAGATGATGGTAGAGAGGCTTGGTGTGTTGGTGATCAGTATCCAAAGGGAATGGACAACATTGGAGCAGATTTAGATACATCAGCACGGATCTATCCCCCAGTAAAAGTATCACCCAAAACTTCATTCACAACTCCTTCCTGTTTAGTGATTAAAATTCCAAAATTGCTTCACTTGATCTCTGTCAGGATCCTCCATCAGTGACTGGATTCAAGATGAATTTTGATAGATTTTCAGATGACAAATATATAACTTAGGGATCGGGTGAGAGAGTGGACAAGGCATAGGACCTGCTTTGCACTTTCTTTATGCAGAGACCATTTGTCCCTATGCTAGCTCTGAGAGGAATCTCCTTATTTTCCTTAACTCTGCACATTGACACGTATCTGTTAACTATCCCATCCCCTCCCTGGACCCGGTTCTCTATTCTGACGACAATTTACAGAGGCCACTTAACTTACCGTTAGACGTGTAAGAGCCTGCACGCCACAGAGACGAGGGTGAAGGCCGGGCTTGGTCTTGGTCTCCACAGCTGTCTGTGGTAATAAATTGACAGATTCACCACCCTCTGGCTAAAGAAATTCATCCTCACCTCTGTCCTAAATGGACGTCCCTCTACTCCGAGGCTCTTCCTTCTGGTCCTAGACCCCACACTATAGGAAACAACTTCTCCACATTCACTCCCTCCAGGTCTCTCAATATTTATTTTTAGGAATCTAAATTACTCTGTGAATAATCTCAGAGTTGTCACTGTTCTGTCGGTACCTGAGTTCCAAGCGGGGTCACCGAACAGGCTGGGCAGTTGACCACATCAAAGTATTCTCAAGTATACAGTGAGATTATAAACTAGCAGTCCAGCACTTTACAGATTTTAAGACACGGAATGGGACTTGTAATTAAGCTGCTGACATTTAATCAAACTTTGTTTTAACAAGTAGAAAAAGAAAATAGTACTGTTTAAGACCTATTGAGTTTTGAAATACATAGGAATTACAAATGGTATTGAATTATTATTGTTATGTGTACCAAGGTGCACTGAACAGCCTTCGTTTATATACCACACAGTCACATCAGTACTTCGAGAAAAACAATGATTGTTGGTGCCAGATGGGGTGGTTTGAGTATCTCAGAATCTGCTGATCTCCTGGGATTTTCATGCACAACAGTCTCTCTAGAGATTACAGTGAATTGTTCAAAAAAACAAAAAAAATGTCTATCCTATAAAGTTTATACTTGGTGGCCATTTTATTAGGTACACCAGCTCATTAATGCAAATATCTAATCAGCCAATGACATGGCAGCATCTCGATGCATAAAAGCATGGTCAAGAGGTTCAGTTGATGTTCAGACCAAACATCAGAATGGGGAAGAGATGTGACTTTGTTAATCTTCCCCTTTAATATTCTCTTTTATGTCACTTAACATAAAAATAGTTCGGAAATTCCTCTGAATGTTTCGCTGGCGAATTAGTGTCTGAATAATAGACATGGTGGCTGCTAGACAGAATACAAGGTGGAGGAACTGGTGATAAATGAAAATTACAATGTTACATGCTTACATGTGCATGACGTTTGCCAAATTTACTATCACGCACACAATGCTGTGATTGCAGAAGTGAACAGGTTCCCCATCACTGAAACTGTAACCGTTCCACCTGGAGATTGTCAAGGTAACACAGTGTATTTGTAAATGGTTGCTCGTGAGTGGCCTGTTCTTCAATCACTGCCGTTAATTCAAGGTTCAAGATACAAGATTCTAGATTTTGGATTCTAGATCCAAGATTAAAGATTCTAAATTTTGGATTCTAGATCCAAGATTAAAGATTCTATATTTTGGATTCTAGATTCAAGGTTCTAGATTTTTGGGTTCTAGATTTTTGGATTCTAGATTGTTTATTGTCATTCTTCAGTACACAAGTTTAAAGGAGAATAATATGATTGTTACTCTGGATCTGATGCACCATAAAAACACAATATGATTACATAGGATTACCTTACATACATAGACTGATTATATGCCCATAAAGTGCCACTAGGTACGTAATGACTCTGATGGGAAATATTAAAGTAGTGGCAGAGTTAGCGGGTGGAGATGTTGATCAGTTTTACTGCGTGGGGAGGGAAATTAACTGTTCTTGAGTCTGGTGGCCCTGCTGTGAATACTATGTAGTCTCCTCCCGCATGGGAGTCCATGAGCAGGGTGGGTGGGATCCTTCATGAAAGCAGGCAACCATGTATGATTTTGGTCATGGTGCCATCTAAACGTGTATTTGTACAGATATTAAAAACACAAATCTATGTTTATACAGATGGGATGGCATGAAAGCGTAGTGGTTCGTGTAGCACTATGATAGTGCCCGCAACCCGGGTACAATTCCCACCTCTGTCTGTGAGAAGCTTGCGTGTTTTCCCCGTGATTGTGGGGGATTCCTCCAAGTGCTCTGGTTTCCTCCCACAGTCCAAAGACGTACGGGTTAGGGTTGATCACATGGGTATAATTGGGTGATGCAGGTTCACTGGACTGTATCTTGAAATGAAAACAAAATATATTTATGGATTAATCTTTAGTCAAATACTGAACAGAATGAACTTGCTACCTGGATTTGATACTGACACTGAATTAGCAAATGCTTCAAAACATAATTTCAGTATTTTGTGATAAATGTGCAATAATTAACAATAAATACTGGTTTTATATCTTGTACGGTTGTCTTTAATTTCACCATTCTCTCGACACTTCCATCTCTGTGTCTCGTCCGGAAAGCTCCCAGCAGCCTGCCGCGGACACTGGGAAACCTCGGGACAAGGTGGGGAGTTAGTTCCTCATGAGTTTGTCTCTGATTTGCATCAGCTGCAGTATTTCATTCTGGGTGACTCACTGTTGCTTCCCTTTCAGAACCACCAATCTCAAAGAAGCTCAGTTCCTCCCCCCTGTTGGTTTTGGTGGTTGCTGTGTGGAGGTCTGCTAGTCCTTCATCAAATTTGTTGTTTTGTGGCAGCGGTACAGAACACAACAAAGTACAACGTTCAAAGTAAACTTTATGACCTAAGTACATATACGTCACCTACAACCTGAGATTCAGCTTGCTGTGGCCGTTCACAGGAAATACAACTCCATCAATGAAAGGCCGCACACTGCACGGTGGACAACAATCAATAGACAACAGACAGTAGGTGCGGGAGTAGGCCATTTGGCCCTTCTAGTCAGCACCGCCATTCACTGTGATCATGGCTGATCATACACAGTCACTACCCCGTTCCTGCCCTCTCCCCATATCCCTTGACCCCGCTGTCTGTACGAGCTCTATCTAACTCTCTCTTGAATGCATCCAGAGACTTGGCCTCCACTGCCTTCTGGGGCAGAGCATTCCACATATCCACCACTCTCTGGGTGAAAAAGTTTTTCCGCATCTCAGTTCTAAATGGCCTACCCCCTTATTCTTAAACTGTGGCCTCTAGTTCTGGACTCGCCCATCAGCGGGAACATGCTTCCTGCCTCCAGCATGTCCAGTCCCTTAATAATCTTATATGTTTCAATCAGATCAATGTGCAAAAAGACAGCAAATTGTGCAAAGACAAAGCAAAAGAAATCATAATAATAAATAAATAATGATGAAACTCTGCTTGGCATTAAGGGGGCTGCAAGGAGAAGAGCTATCACAAGTGTAAAAGAGGACAAAATAATTGTTACTTTGGATCTGATGAAGCACAAAGACCCTCCACAATACTAAAGAAACACGGTGGATATAAATACATAAGATATCTTACATACACAGATTGATTGTCAGTCCATACAGTGACACTAGGCACAGGAGAGTCTGTACATAAGGTGACTCTGACAGGAAGTGATGAAGTAGTGGTGGTTGGGGGTGTGGAGGGTGGGTTAGTGGGTGGAGATTTTGCTCAGTTTTACTGCTTGGGGAAAGTTTGAGCCTGTCTTTGAGTCTGGTGGTCCTGGCGTGGATGCTACGTAGCCTCCCCCCCGATGGGACTGGGGCAAACAGAGTGGGTGGGATCTTTCATGATGGCCCTTTTGTGGCACCTCTCTCTATTTGTGTCCCTGATGGCAGGTAGGCTGGTGCTGGTGATGAATTGGGCAATTTTAACGACCATTGCAGAGCTTTTCCCAATTTATGGAAACTACCCTGAACCCAGGGAATATTGGAAGTATTAAAAAATGTATTAACTCTCACAATAGCCACTCGTTTTAATGCTTTAGGATAATATCTGTCAGGTCCAGAGAATTGCTAGCTGCAGCTCCCACGACTTGCTAAGCAGCATTATCCTGGTGACCGAACTTCTCTGAATGACTCCTCCCTTTCCAATTCTCAGTTCGGAAACAAATCTGAGATCTATTCTGTGTCTGTCTGCAGTGCAGATTGATGCAGATGATACATCTGCCTTCTCCTTGTTTTCCATTATGATTCTGTATATTTGCATAGTAAAAGCACCATTGTATAATTACTGGCCGGGGAAAGCTCTGTGCAGAGAGAAGTCTCCTGTTCTGCAAGCACATTTCCTCTTTCTGAAGCCTACTTTCAATATTTGTAAGGACCTGACATATGACTCCGCGTGTAATGGATCTATAAAGATATTTGTTGCTTGAAATGTTTATCTATATATATAAGCTCTAAATTTAAGAAATATAGTTTATTGTAATAGATAAACTCAATTCCAGTTTCATGGCCACCGGCTATTCTGACTGGAAGGAACTCTTAGACATTTTCACATTAATTGTATGAGAAATGGTAACCTGTTTAATCTCTGAGGGTCAATATTAAACTTTGAACGGGAAGTTGTGGCATAAAGTCTGTTTCAGACCAGCAGATGCCCTTGAGGAGCTGAGGGTTCTCTACGGGCTGGGTTACTTTAATCCGTGCTCAGCCTGTCTGAGAGCCTCTTATAATACCCAGATTGAACCAGGCTCCTCATGGGACGTTGTCTATCTTAGAACGTAGAACAGCACAGGAACAGACCATTCGGCCAGCAATGTTGTGCCGAACCAGCTCAAAAGCAAATCAAAGACTCCCAAACACTAATCCCTCCTCCCTACACCATGTCCATATCCCTCATCTTCCTCACATCCATGTGCCTATCCAAACGTCTCTTTTTAAGAAAGGAGGGAGGGAGAAAACAGAGAACTATGGACCTGTCAGCCTGACATCGGTGGTGGGGAAGATGCTAGAGTCCATTAGTAAGGATGAAACAGTGGCATATCTAGATAGCAGTGATAGGATTGGGCCAATCCAACATGGATTTACCAAGGGCAAGTCATGCTTGACTAATCTGTTGGAGTTTTTTGAGGATGTAACCAGGAAGGTAGACGGGGGAGATCCAGTGGATATAGTGTACCTCGATTTTCAGAAGGCATTTGATAAGGTCCCACATAGGAGATTGGTGTGGTCTCCTCCGGCTGGTCTCACACTGGGTCAGACACAGACGAAGGCGATCCGGCTGGTCTCACATTGGGTCAGACACAGACGAAGGCAATCCGGCTGGTCTCACACTGGGTCAGACACAGACGAAGGCGATCCGGCTGGTCTCACACTTGGTCCGACAAGATGAAGGCGATCCGGCTGGTCTCACACTGGGTCAGACAAGATGAAGCTGATCCGGCTGGTCTCACGCTGGGTCAGACACAGACGAAGGCGATCCGGCTGGTCTCACATTGGGTCATACACAGACGAAGGTGATCCGGCTGGTCTCACACTGGGTAGGACACAGACGAAGGTGATCCGGCTGGTCTCACACTGGGTCAGACACAGACGAAGGCGATCCGGCTTGTCTCACACTGGGTCAGACACAGACGAAGGCGATCCGGCTGGTCTCACATTGGGTCATACACAGACGAAGGTGATCCGGCTGGTCTCACACTGGGTAGGACACAGACGAAGGTGATCCGGCTGGTCTCACACTGGGTCAGACACAGACGAAGGCGATCCGGCTTGTCTCACACTGGGTCGGACACAGACGAAGGTGATCCGGCTGGTCTCACACCGGGTCAGACACAGACGAAGGCGATCCGGTTGGTCTCACAGTGGGTCATACACAGACGAAGGTGATCCGGCTGGTCTCACACTGGGTTAGACACAGACGAAGGTGATCCGGCTGGTCTCACACTGGGTTGGACACAGACGAAGGCGATCCGGCTGGTCTCACACTGGGTCGGACACAGACGAAGGCGATCCGGCTGGTCTCACACTGGGTCCGACACAGACGAAGGCGATCCGGCTGGTCTCACACTGGGTCAGACACAGACGAAGGCGATCCGGCTGGTCTCACACTGGGTCGGACACAGACGAAGGCGATCCGGCTGGTCTCACGCTGGGTCAGACACAGACGAAGGCGATCCGGCTGGTCTCACATTGGGTCATACACAGACGAAGGTGATCCGGCTGGTCTCACACTGGGTAGGACACAGACGAAGGCGATCCAGCTTGTCTCACACTGGGTCGGACACAGACGAAGGTGATCCGGCTGGTCTCACACCGGGTCAGACACAGACGAAGGCGATCCGGCTGGTCTCACACTGGGTCAGACACAGACGAAGGCCATCCGGCTGGTCTCACGCTGGGTCAGACACAGACGAAGGCCATCCGGCTGGTCTCACAGTGGGTCATACACAGACGAAGGCGACCCGGCTGGTCTCACACTGGGTTAGACACAGACGAAGGCGATCCGGCTGGTCTCACACTGGGTTGGACACAGACGAAGGCGATCCGGCTGGTCTCACACTGGGTCGGACACAGACGAAGGCGATCCGGCTGGTCTCACACTGGGTCAGACACAGACGAAGGCGATCCGGCTGGTCTCACACTGGGTTGGACACAGACGAAGGCGATCCGGCTGGTCTCACACTGGGTTGGACACAGACGAAGGCGATCCGGCTGGTCTCACGCTGGGTCAGACACAGACGAAGGCGATCCGGCTGGTCTCACACTGGGTCAGACACAGACGAAGGTGATCCGGCTGGTCTCACACTGGGTAGGACACAGACGAAGGCGATCCGGCTGGTCTCACACTGGGTCAGACACAGACGAAGGCGATCCGGCTGGTCTCACACTGGGTAGGACACAGACGAAGGCGATCCGGCTGGTCTCACACTGAGTAGGACACAGACGAAGGCGATCCGGCTGGTCTCACACTGGGTCATACACAGACGAAGGCGATCCGGCTGATCCTCCAGCGAATGAACACTGGAGAGCAGTCCAAAGCATCACCTTTATTTGCCATGGACATTTACATGGATTAGTAATTTGCTGTGGTGTGTCGTTCAGGGTGTGACATGCAATAAAAAAAAACAGCATTCAGCAATTATAAAGTATTATGAATTTTATGGAAAATACAGTTAAAGGTTAAAGTATGGATACAGAATAAAATATGCATAAATATGTAAGGTACCAGCATGTACTTACAATGTAAAGTGTTTACTGTACAATGCAGTAACTGAGGTGATGGTGTAATGAGCTTTCGGACCTCTGGGGGCACTGCTGAGCTTTGGGCGCCAAGGTTTTTATAGATCTTGAATTGTTCAATTCTTGACCGATGAGAAATTGTTAATCGTTTCATTTTCCTGAGCAACTCGCTCGTTGTAATGCGGCCTCCTGATGTTTTCTGTTCAAGGTTGTTAAGTTTATTTTGATAGGCTTGCCGATTCTGTTTTACTCGTATTATTCAAGCAGATACTCGTTTAGCCCTAATCATGGGGTCCCAGATTTGCGAAAGTTGCTTCTCGCGGTGTCGCTCGACCAAGCTGCCGGTGTTCGTTGGAACTAGTTGCTGCAGTCTCTACGTGGCAGTTTGTTTTCTCTCCCCGCGCTTGGGTCCTGATATTTCCAGCGCACACCCTAACAAATAGATAGAGGGGGTTGTAGGGGTGAGTAGAATGGTCAACCAGACTAACTGCCTGGGGAAATAATCTTCGAAGGCAGTATGAAGCTGTCGTTTTATTACCCCTGTAAGCACTAATCACTGCGTCCTACGTCGAAACATCAAGTCAAGTCACTTTTTATTGTCATTTCGACCTTAACTGCTGGTACAGTGCACAGTAAAAACGAGACATCGTTTTTCAGGACCATGGTGTTACATGAAACAGTATTAAAACTAGACTGAACTACGTGAAAGCAACACAGAAAAAACTACACTAGATTACAGACCTACCCAGGACTGCATAAAGTGCACAAATCAGTGCAGGCATTACAATAAATAATAAACAGGACAATAGGGTAGTAAGGTGTCAGTCCAGGCTCTGGCTATTGAGGAGTCTGATAGCTTGGGAGTCTGGTTGTGACAGCCCGAATGCTTTGGTGCCTTTTCCCAGACGGCAGGAGGGAGAAGAGATTGTATGAGGGGTGCATGGGGTCCTTCATAATACTGTTTGCTTTGTGGATGCAGCTTGTGGTGTAAATGTCCATAATGTCAGGAAGAGAGACCCCGATGATCTTCTCAGCTGACCTCACAATCCGCTGCAGGGTCTTGCGATCCGAGATGGTGCAATTTCCGAACCAGGCAGTGATGCAGCTGCTCAGGATGCTCTCAATACAACCTCTGTAGAATGTGATGAGGATGGGGAGTGGGAGATGGACTTTCCTCAGCCTTCGCAGAAAGTAGAGATGCTGCTGGGCTTTCTTTGCTATGGAGCTGGTGTTGAGGGACCAGGTGAGATTCTCCGCCAGGTGAACACCAAGAAATTTGGTGCTCTTAACGATCTCTACCAAGGAGCCGTCAATGTTCAGCGGGGAGTGGTCGCTCCGTACCCTCCTGAAGTCAACAACCATCTCTATTGTTCACTTTCAGAGACAGATTGTTGGCTCTGCACCAGTCTGTTAGCTGCTGCACCTCCTCTCTGGAAGCTGACTCGTCGTTCTTGCTGATGAGACCCACCACGGTCGTGTCATTGGTGAACTTGATGATGTGGTTCGAGCTGTGTGTTGCAGCACAGTCGTGGGTCAGCAGAGTGAACAACAGTGGACTGTCACGCAACCCTGGGGAGCCCCCGTGCTCAGTGTGATGATGTTGGAGATGCTGCTCCCGATCCGGACTGACTGAGGTCTCCCAGTCAGGAAGTCTGGGATCCAGTTGCAGAGGGAGGTGTTCATGCCCAGTAGGTTCAGCTTTCCAATCAGTTTCTGAGGGATGATTGTGTTGAATGCGGAACTAAAGTCTATGAACAGCATCCGAACATATGTGTCTTTTTTGTCCAGGTGGGTGAGGGCCAGGTGGAGGGTGGTGGCAATGGCGTCATCTGTTGAGCGGCTGGGACGGTACGCAAACTGCAGGGGGTCCAGTGAGGGGGGCAGCAGGGTCTTGATGTGAACAACCAACATACCCAAGGACGTGCTAGGGGCAGCCCGTGAGTGTCGTCACACATTTTGGCACCAAACTAGCATGTCCACAGTGTTCAGCAGAACAGCAACAACAACAATGCCAAACAGGAGGACAAGCCCCTTTCCCACTCACGCACACCAAAAGGCCTCCTGCCCCCTTCACACCTCCAGCCCTTGGTCCCGGACTCTGAAACCTGCAAACATTGGACAGGCCAGTCTGACCAGTCTTCGACCTTTCAGAGAGAGAGAAATTACTAAGAATTCTATCCATATCCCTCTGTGAAGTCTTGGCACTTGTGTAACAAAATCAGCAGATTCTTACTTCCTGTTTGCCTGAAAATGCTGAACTGCGCTCTGAAGTTGGCTTCACTCCATCCTCCTGAATTACTGTTGTTACCCTAGACCCAGGGTATAGGTGCATAGTTCCCTCGAACGTTTGACCTGGTGGTGAAGAAGGCTTATGATATGTTTTGATTTGGACACGGGGTGACAGAGCACAGCGTAGTAGGGGCGGGAGCAACTGTAGCATTTGCAAGATAATTGGACAGCTTCTGGGATGGATATGGTTGGTTGAGAACAAGATGGGCCAAATGCAGACAAGTTGTTTCAGCTCCGTAGGCATATTGGTTGGCATGGGTGAGCGAGACCTAAGGTCGTGTTTTTGTGCCGTTTAGGTTTGTTGAGGTGGATAGATTTTCTGAACACATCACGGTCAAACGTCCTGGGGCTCCAACAGGACCTGAATCCAAAGGTCAGATCAAGAGCTCTGACTGAACGCTGACGTTGTGAGGCCCGATTCTGCTACAGCTGGATGTTGGCTGTATTTCAGATTAGAGATCAAGGTGTCAGCTGGAGCTCCCAGTGCCTTGGAGTGGCACAGGGGCACAGTTAATAGGTCTGTTGCTGGTTCAGTCGATGAGGGCACCATGGTGGCATAGCAGTGTGAAGCTATTAGTGCTCATGGTGTCGGAGTTCAGAATTCAATTCCGTCACCATCTGTACATTCTTCCTCCGGGCGCTCGTGTTTCCTTCCACGTTGATGAAAGAGGTTAATTGGCTATTGTAAGTATACCGTGATTAGGCTAGTATTAAATCGCTGGGTGGGCCGAAGGCCCTGTTCTGTGCTGTAATTGTTAAATAAATAAATAGACCGGTAGCGCGGTCCCTGAGGTTGCAAGAGCTTCACCCCACATTCTAAAGATGTTCAGGCAGGGAGGCTGGTTGGCCATTACAAATCTATAGACCCGTAACTGCAAACTGTAGACATCAAGAACTGTTATCCGTAAACAATCTGTGCAAATTCAGGTATAAATAAATAGCAAGCATGAAATAACAAGACAAATGACTCCTTCAATGTGTGTAGCTGTCTCTTTTTATTCAAGAGCCTGATGGTTGACGGGTAGTTACTGTTCTTGAACCTGGTGGTGCGAGTCCTGAGGCTCCTGTACCTTCTACCTGATGGCAACAGTGAGAAGAGAGCATGGCCTGGGCGGTGAAGATCATTGATGATGGATGCTGCTTTTCTACGGCATCGTTTCATACAGATGTGCTCAGTGGTGGGGAGGGTTTTCCCCGTGACGTACTGGGCTGAATCCACTACCTTTTGTAGATTTTCCACTCAAGGGTATTGGTGATCCCAATCAGGCCGTAACACAGCCGGTCAGCATGCTTTCCACCACACGTCTATAGAAGTTTGCCAAGGCTTTCAATGACATGCCGAACTTCTGCAGACTCTTGAGGAAGCAGAGGCACTGTCGTGCTTTCTTTGCGATAATATTTATATGATGGGTCAAGGATAGGTCCTCTGAGATAGTAATACTCTCTCCACCTCTGATCCTTCGATGATTACTGGTTCATGGACCTCTGGTTTCCCTCTCCTGGAGTCTACAATCAGTTCCTTGAGTGAGTTATTGTTGTTATAACACCACTCAGCCAAGTTTTCAATCTCCCTCCGGCATGCTGATTCATCAGCCCCTTTGATACAGCCCACAACAGTGGTGTCGTCAGCAAACTTGTATCTGGTGTTGGAGCTGTACTTAGCCACACGGTCACAAGTGTAAAGCGAGTAGATTAGCGGGTTAAGTACACGCGAATGCCGATGTGTCAGCTCTCTCACCAGCCACTTGTTTTAAGACCCTCGGATGAAATCTGTCAGGACCAGAGACTTGTCAGGGCCCCAGCTCCAATGATTTGCCGAGTATCATGGCCTTGGTGATCATAACGTTCTGGATTTCTTCCTTTCTTTCCACAAAAATAGGCGGAGCTGATGCAAATTACCAAGTTTATTAATCTGCTGCATCCTTGCTTTCCATTATTAGTTCCCGAGATATGCGTAGTTAAATACCGCTGAGATGCAAAACAGAAGAACTTTGGGTTGTCTATTGTATACGTTCTCTGATATTAAATGGACTATTGAGATGTTGTTGATTTGAAGTTCAGCAGTCCCTGATGAGAGAAGCTTCTGTTCTGCAGGCACATTTCCTCATTCTGAAGCCTACTTTCAATATTTGTAAGGAACCCGACATCTGACTATGCATATAATTGATTTAGAAAGATGCTTGTTCCTTGAAATATTTTCCTGTTTTGCCAAGTTTCTCCAGGTGAACTAGGGCCGATTCCCATTTCAACATCACGCGCTTTTCTAAGTTCTCGGAACTCTGCCCTCATGAAAGTTCAAGTACATCTATTGCCAAGGTGTGCCTATGTTATCTTATACCATCTTGAGGTTTATTTTCTTACAGGCACTTACAGGACAGAACAAATACAATAGAATTTATGATAAACCCATACGTAAACAAAGACTGACAAACAACCAATGAGCAAAAGGGGACAAACTACAAATAAAAATAATCCTGAGAACATGAGTCTGCATCTTTTCCTCTGGCAGCTTCAGCCAGGCTCTGTGTGTGAAGTATTTACCCCTCAGATCCCCTCTAAATCTTTCCCCTCTGATCCTATCTATATGCCTGTTAATTTACCCAGCTATTCATGCATTCATCTATTATTTATTTATTTGCACAACTTGCCTTCTTTTACACTTTGGTTGCTTGTCAGAGTAACACACAAAGCGCTGGAGGAACTCAGCAGGTCAGGCAGCATACATGGAGAGGAATGAAGAGACAGTGTTTTGGGCTGAGACCCTTCATCAGGATATTCAGCAGTTTTTGTTTATGTATAGTTTTTCATAAATTCTATTGTATTTATTTTTTTTATTTCCCTGTAAATACCTGCCAGAAAATGTATCAGACCTGAAGACATAGAAGCTGATTTAGGCCAAATGGCCCATTGAGTTTTTTCATGGCCGAACTATTTCCCTCTCAGCCTCATTCTCCTGCCTTCTCCCTGTAACCTTTCATGCCCTGACTAAGCAAGAACCTATCAACCTCTACCTTAAATATACCTGGCCTCCTCAGCCCTCTGTGGCAAGAAATTCTACCGATTAATCACCAGCTGGTTTAAGAAATTCCCCCACATCTCCATTTTAAATGGACATTCCTCTATTCTGAGGCTGTGTCCTCTGGTCCTAGACTGGTCCTAGGATACATCCTCTCCACACCCACTCTACCTAGAACTTCAACATTCAATGAGGTCCTCCCTCATTGTGGTTCAGCATCCAAAGGCAGGTGTTCATATAGCAAGAGCAGATTGCAATGGATCTTCCCTTTCCTTGTTCAGATTTTACTTCATAGATTGGCACATCCTGCCCAACAATTCATACATCAATACGGATGTAGTTTTGAAGCATTGACGGGTCACTGTGTGGTGTCAGATTTTTTACTAGGATATAATTCCAAAGTTGTTACTCTGTAAATCTCACTCTACTGTCATCATTTCTCTCGTTGCTCCCCGAGACCCTTTGCATTTACTCCTTGGCAATCTGATAGGATTCTCACACCCCAAATATTCACTGTGGGATGCAGGACTTCTGTCAGTCTTCAGGCCAAAGAAGATATCTGTAGGTAACCTCGGTGATCTACTGAAGAGAAGGTAGAACGGTGAAAACCTGTTACTTCCGACTTTGTGCAGTTGTAAGCAAAGACCATTTTATTCAATGACTCTTTCCAATTTTCTTGTAGTTCTTGTCCATTTCCCTGAAGGGGTGGTACAGTGTAGTTCCTGTCCATTTCCCTGGGGGTGGTACGGTGTAGTTCCTGTCCATTTTCCCGGGGGTGGTAGGGTGTAGATTTTATCCGTTTCCCTGGGGTATACAGTGTAGTTCCTGCCCATTTCCCTGGGAGTGGAATGGTGTAGACCTTTTCCATTTCCCTGGGAGTGGTACAGTGTAGATCCTGTCCATTTCCATGGGGGTGGTTCAGTGTTGGTCTTGTCCATTTCTCTGGGGGTGGTACGATGTAGTTCCTGCCCATTTCACTGGTGGTGGTACGGTGTAGTTCTTTTCCATTTCCCTCTGCGTGGTACGGTGTAGTTCTTGTCCATTTCCCTGGGGTTGGTACGGTGTAGTTCCTGTCCATTTCCCTGGGGTATACAATGTAGTTCCTGTCCATTTCCCTGGGTGTAGTACGGTGTAGTTCCTGTCCGTTTCCCTGGCAGTGGTTCGGTGTAGTTCCTGTCCATTTCCATGAGGCATACAGTGTAGTTCTTGTCCATTTCCCTGGGAGTGGTTCGGTGTAGTTCTTGTCCATTTCTTGGTGGTTGGTATGGTGTAGATCTTGTCCATTTCCCTGGGGGTGGTACGGTGTAGTTCTTGTCTATTTCCTTTTGCGTGGTACAGTGTAGTTGTTGTCCATTTCCCTGGGGGTGGTACGGTGTAGTACCAGTCCATTTCCCTGTTAGTGGTACGATGTAGTTCTTGTCCATTTCCCTGGGGGTGGTACAATGTTGTTCCTGTCCATTTCCCTAGTGTATACAGTGTAGTTCCTGTCCATTTCCCTGGGGGTAGTACGGTGTAGTTCCTGTCCATATCCCTGTTGGTGGTATGGTGTAGATCTTGTCCATTTCTCTGGGGGTGGTACGATGTAGTTCTTGTCCATTTCCCCAGGCGTGGTACAATGTTGTTCCTGTCACTTTCCTTGGGGTATACAGTGTAGTTCCTGTCCATTTCCCTGGGAGTGGTTCGGTATAGTTCTTGTCAATTTCTTGGTGGGTGGAATGGTGTAGATCATGTCCATTTTCCTGGGGGTGGTACGGTGTAGTTCTTTTCCATTTCCCTCTGCATGGTACGGTGTAGTTCTTGTCCATTTCCCTGGGGTTGGTATGGTGTAGTTCCTGCCCATTTCTCTTGCGTATACAGTGTAGTTCCTGCCAATTCCCTGGGGGTGGTACGGTGTAGTTCCTGTCCATTTCCCTTTTGGTGTTATGGTGTAGATCTTGTCCATTTCTCTGGGGGTGGTACAATGCAGTTCCTGTCCATTTCCTTGGAGTATACAGTGTATTTCCTGTCCATTTGCATGGGTGTGGTTCGGTGTAGTTCTTGTCCATTTCCCTGGGGTTGGTACGGTGTAGTTCCTGTCCATTTCCCTGGGGTATACAGTGTAGTTCCTGTCCATTTCCCTGGGGGTTGGTATAGTGTAGTTCCTGTCCATTTCCCTGGGAGTGGTACAGTGTAGTTCTGGTCCATTTCCCTGGCAGTGGTTCGGTGTAGTTCCTGTCCATTTCCCTGAGGTATACAGTGTAGTTCTTGTCCATTTCCCTGGGAGTGGTTCGGTGTAGTTCTTGTCCATTTCTTGGTGGTTGATATGGTGTAGATCTTGTCCATTTCCCTGGGGGTGGTACGGTGTAGTTCCTGTCCATTTCCCTGTGGTATACAGTGTAGTTAATGTCCATTTCCCTGGGGGTGGTACAGTGTAGTTCCTGTCCATTTCCCTGGGAGTGGTACAGTGTAGTTCTGGTCCATTGTCCTGGGAGTGGTATGGTGTAGTTACTGTCCATTTCCCTGGAGGTGGTACAGTGTAGTTCTTGTCCATTTCCCTGGGAGTGGTTCGGTGTAGTTCTTGTCCATTTCTTGGTGGGTGGTATGGTGTAGATCTTCTCCATTTCTCTGGGGGTGGTACTGTGTAGTTCTTGTCCATTTCCCTGGGGGTGGTACGGTGTAGTTCCTGTCCATTTCCCTGGCAGTGGTTCGGTGTAGTTCCTGTCCATTTCCCTGAGGTATACAGTGTAGTTCTTGTCCATTTCTTGGTGGTTTGTATGGTGTAGATCTTGTCCATTTCCCTGGGGGTGGTACGGTGTAGTTCTTGTCCATTTCCCTGAGGTATACAGTGTAGTTCTTGTCCATTTCTTGGTGGTTTGTATGGTGTAGATCTTGTCCATTTCCCTGGGGGTGGTACGGTGTAGTTCTTGTCCATTTCCCTGGGGGAGGTACGGTGTAGTTCCTGTCCATTTCCCTGGGGTATACAGTGTAGTTCCTGTCCATTTCCCTGGGGGTGGTACGGTGTAGTTCCTGTCCATTTCCCTTTTGGTGTTATGGTGTAGATCTTGTCCATTTCTCTGGGGGTGGTACAATGCAGTTCCTGTCCATTTCCTTGGAGTATACAGTGTATTTCCTGTCCATTTGCATGGGTGTGGTTCGGTGTAGTTCTTGTCCATTTCCCTGGGGTTGGTACGGTGTAGTTCCTGTCCATTTCCCTGGGGTATACAGTGTAGTTCCTGTCCATTTCCCCGGGGGTGGTACGGTGTAGTTCCTGTCCATTTCCCTGTGGTATACAGTGTGGTTAATGTCCATTTCCCTGGGGGTGGTACAGTGTAGTTCCTGGCCAATTCCCTGTGGTATACAGTGTAGTTAATGTCCATTTCCCTGGTGGTGGTACAGTATAGTTCCTGTCCATTTCCCTGGGAGTGTTACGGTGTAGTTCTGGTCCATTGCCCTGGGAGTGGTATGGTGTAGTTACTGTCCATTTCCCTGGGGCTGGTACAGTGTAGTTCTTGTCCATTTCCCTGGGAGTGGTTCGGTGTAGTTCTTGCCCATTTCTTGGTGGGTGGTATGGTGCAGATCTTCTCCATTTCTCTGGGGGTGGTACGGTGTAGTTCTTGTCCATTTCCCTGGGGATGGTATGGTGTAGTTCCTGTCCATTTCACTGGCAGTGGTTCGGTGTAGTTCCTGTCCATTTCCCTGAGGTATACAGTGTAGTTCTTGTCCATTTCCCTGGGAGTGGTTCGGTGTAGTTCTTGTCCATTTCTTGGTGGTTGGTATGGTGTAGATCTTGTCCATTTCCCTGGGGGTGGTACGGTGTAGTACCAGTCCATTTCCCTGTTAGTGGTATGGTGTAGATTTTGCCCATTTCTCTGGGGGTGGTACGATGTAGTTCTTGTCCATTTCCCAGGGGGTGGTACAATGTTGTTCCTGTCCATTTCCCTAGTGTATACAGTGTAGTTCCTGTCCATTTCCCTGGGGGTAGTATGGTGTAGTTCCTGTCCATTTCCCTGTTGGTGGTATGGTGTAGATCTTGTCCATTACTCTGGGGGTGGTACGATGTAGTTCTTGTCCATTTCCCTGGGGTGGTACTGTGTAGTTCTTTTCCATTTCCCTCTGCTTGGTTCGGTGTAGTTCTTGTCCATTTCCCTGGGGTTGGTACGGTGTAGTTCCTGCCCATTTCTCTTGCGTATACAGTGTAGTTCCTGTCCATTTCTCTGGGGGTGGTACAATGCAGTTCCTGTCCATTTCCTTGGAGTATACAGTGTATTTCCTGTCCATTTGCATGGGTGTGGTTCGGTGTAGTTCTTGTCCATTTCCCTGGGGTTGGTACGGTGTAGTTCCTGTCCATTTCCCTGGGGTATACAGTGTAGTTCCTGTCCATTTCCCCGGGGGTGGTACGGTGTAGTTCCTGTCCATTTCCCTGGAAGTGGTATGGTGTAGTTCCTGTCCATTTCCCTGGGAGTGGTACGGTGTAGTTACTGTCCATTTCCCTGTGGTATACTGTGTAGTTAATGTCCATTTCCCTGGGGGTGGTACAGTGTAGTTCCTGTCCATTTCCCTGTGGCATACAGTGTAGTTAAAGTCCATTTCCCTGGGGGGTGGTATAGTGTAGTTCCTGTCCATTTCCCTGGGAGTGGTACAGTGGAGTTCTGGTCCATTGCCCTGGGAGTGGTATGGTGTAGTTACTGTCCATTTCCCTGGGGGTGGTACAGTGTAGTTCTTGTCCATTTCCCTGGGAGTGTTACGGTGTAGTTCTTGTCCATTTCCTTGTGCGTGGTACAGTGTAGTTCTTGTCCATTTCCCTGGGGGTGGTACAGTGTAGTTCCTGTCCATTTCCCTGTGGTATACAGTGTAGTTAATGTCCATTTCCCTGGGGGTGGTACAGTGTAGTTCCTGTCCATTTCCCTGGGAGTGGTACAGTGTAGTTCTGGTCCATTGTCCTGGGAGTGGTATGGTGTAGTTACTGTCCATTTCCCTGGAGGTGGTATAGTGTAGTTCTTGTCCATTTCCCTGGGAGTGGTTCGGTGTAGTTCTTGTCCATTTCTTGGTGGGTGGTATGGTGTAGATCTTCTCCATTTCTCTGGGGGTGGTACTGTGTAGTTCTTGTCCATTTCCCTGGGGGTGGTACGGTGTAGTTCTTGTCCATTTCCTTGGAGTATACAGTGTATTTCCTGTCCATTTGCATGGGTGTGGTTCGGTGTAGTTCTTGTCCATTTCCCTGGGGTTGGTACGGTGTAGTTCCTGTCCATTTCCCTGGGGTATACAGTGTAGTTCCTGTCCATTTCCCCGGGGGTGGTACGGTGTAGTTCCTGTCCATTTCCCTGGGAGTGGTACAGTGTAGTTCTGGTCCATTGTCCTGGGAGTGGTATGGTGTAGTTACTGTCCATTTCCCTGGAGGTGGTATAGTGTAGTTCTTGTCCATTTCCCTGGGAGTGGTTCGGTGTAGTTCTTGTCCATTTCTTGGTGGGTGGTATGGTGTAGATCTTCTCCATTTCCCTGGCAGTGGTTCGGTGTAGTTCCTGTCCATTTCCCTGAGGTATACAGTGTAGTTATTGTCCATTTCTTGGTGGTTTGTATGGTGTAGATCTTGTCCATTTCCCTGGGGGTGGTACGGTGTAGTTCTTGTCCATTTCCCTGAGGTATACAGTGTAGTTCTTGTCCATTTCTTGGTGGTTTGTATGGTGTAGATCTTGTCCATTTCCCTGGGGGTGGTACGGTGTAGTTCTTGTCCATTTCCCTGGGGGAGGTACGGTGTAGTTCCTGTCCATTTCCCTGGGGTATACAGTGTAGTTCCTGTCCATTTCCCTGGGGGTGGTATGGTGTAGTTCCTGTCCATTTCCCTGGGAGTGGTTCGGTGTAGTTTCTGTCCATTTCCCTGGGAGTGTTACGGTGTAGTTACTGTCCATTTCCCTGGGGTATACAGTGTAGTTCCTGTCCATTTCCCTGGGGGTGGTACGGTGTAGTTCTTGTCCATTTCCCTGGGGGAGGTACGGTGTAGTTCCTGTCCATTTCCCTGGGGTATACAGTGTAGTTCCTGTCCATTTCCCTGGGGGTGGTATGGTGTAGTTCCTGTCCATTTCCCTGGGAGTGGTTCGGTGTAGTTTCTGTCCATTTCCCTGGGAGTGTTACGGTGTAGTTACTGTCCATTTCCCTGTGGTATACAGTGTGGTTAATGTCCATTTCCGTGGGGGTGGTACAGTGTAGTTCCTGGCCAATTCCCTGTGGTATACAGTGTAGTTAATGTCCATTTCCCTGGTGGTGGTACAGTATAGTTCCTGTCCATTTCCCTGGGAGTGTTACGGTGTAGTTCTGGTCCATTGCCCTGGGAGTGGTATGGTGTAGTTACTGTCCATTTCCCTGGGGCTGGTACAGTGTAGTTCTTGTCCATTTCCCTGGGAGTGGTTCGGTGTAGTTCTTGTCCATTTCTTGGTGGGTGGTATGGTGCAGATCTTCTCCATTTCTCTGGGGGTGGTACGGTGTAGTTCCTGTCCATTTCCCTGGCAGTGGTTCGGTGTAGTTCCTGTCCATTTCCCTGAGGTATACAGTGTAGATCTTGTCCATATCCCTGGGGGTGGTACGGTGTAGTTCCTGTCCATTTCCCTGTTGGTGGTATGGTGTAGATCTTGTCCATTACTCTGGGGGTGGTACGATGTAGTTCTTGTCCATTTCCCTGGGGTGGTACGGTGTAGTTCTTTTCCATTTCCCTCTGCGTGGTACGGTGTAGTTCTTGTCCATTTCCCTGGGGTTGGTACGGTGTAGTTCCTGTCCATTTCCCTGTTGGTGGTATGGTGTAGATCTTGTCCATTTCTCGGGGGGTGGTACAATGTAGTTCCTGTCCATTTCCCTGGGGTATACAGTATAGTTCCTGTCCATTTCCCCGGGGGTGGTTCGGTGTAGTTCCTGTCCATTTCCCTGGAAGTGGTATGGTGTAGTTCCTGTCCATTTGCATGGGTGTGGTTCGGTGTAGTTCTTGTCCATTTCCCTGGGGTTGGTACGGTGTAGTTCCTGTCCATTTCCTTGGGGTATACAGTGTAGTTCCTGTCCATTTCCCCGGGGGTGGTACGGTGTAGTTCCTGTCCATTTCCCTGGGAGTGGTATGGTGTAGTTCCTGTCCATTTCCCTGGGAGTGGTATGGTGTAGTTACTGTCCATTTCCCTGTGGTATACTGTGTAGTTAATGTCCATTTCCCTGGGGGTGGTACAGTGTAGTTCCTGTCCATTTCCCTGGGCGTGGTACAATGTTGTTCCTGTCCCTTTCCTTGGGGTATACAGTGTAGTTCCTGTCCATTTCCCTGGGGGTGGTACAGTGTTGATCTTGTCCATTTCTCTGGGGGTGGTACGATGTAGTTCCTGCCCATTTCACTGGTGGTGGTATGGTGTAGTTCTTTTCCATTTCCCTCTGCGTGGTACGGTGTAGTTCTTGTCCATTTCTCTGGGGTTGGTACGGTGTAGCTCCTGTCCATGTCCCTGGCAGTGGTTTGGTGTAGTTCCTGTCTATTTCCCTGAGGTATACAGTGTAGTTCTTGTCCATTTGGCTGGGAGGGGTTCGGTGTAGTTCTTGTCCATTTCTTAGTGGTTAGTATGGTGTAGATCTTGTCCATTTCCCTTGGGGTGGTACGGTGTAGTTCTTGTCCATTTCCTTGTGCGTGGTACGGTGTAGTACCTGTCCTTTTCCCTGTGTGTTGTACGGTGTAGTTCCTGTCCATTTCCCTGTTAGTGGTATGGTGTTGATTTTGCCCATTTCTCTGGTGGTGGTACGATGTAGTTCTTGTCCATTTCCCTGGGGGTGGTACAATGTAGTTCCTGTCCATTTACCTGTGAGTGGTACGGTGTAGTTCTTGTCCATTTCCTTGGGAGTGGTATGGTGTTGATCTTGTCCATTTCTCTGGGGGTGGTACAGTGTAGTTCTTTCCATTTTCCTGTGAGTGGTACGATGTAGTTCTTATCCATTTCCCTCTGTCTGGTACGGTGTAGTCCTTGTCCATTTCCCTGGTTGTGGTATGGTGTACTTCTGGTCCATTTCCCTGGGGGTGGTACAATGTAGTTCCTGTCCATTTCCTTGGAGTATACAGTGTATTTCCTGTCCATTTCCATGGGAGTGGTTCGGTGTAGTTCCTGTCCATTTCCCTGGAAGTGGTATGGTGTAGTTCCTGTCCACTTCCCTGGGGGTGGTACAGTGTAGTTGCTGTCCATTTCCCTCTGGTATACAGTGTAGTTAATGTCCATTTCCCTGGGGGTGGTACAGTGTAGTTGCTGTCCATTTCTCTCTGGTATACAGTGTAGTTAATGTCCATTTCCCCGGGGGTGGTTCGGTGTAGTTCCTGTCCATTTCCCTGGAAGTGGTATGGTGTAGTTCCTGTCCATTTCCTTGGGAGTGGTATGGTGTAGTTACTGTCCATTTCCCTGTGGTATACAGTGTAGTTAATGTCCATTTCCCTGGGGGTGTTACAGTGTAGTTGCTGTCCATTTCCCTCTGGTATACAGTGTAGTTAATGTCCATTTCCCTGGGGGTGGTACAGTGTAGTTCCTGTCCGTTTCCCTGGGAGTGGTACAGTGTAGTTCTGGTCCATTGCCCTGGGATTGGTATGGTGTAGTTCTTGTCCATTTCCCTGGGGGTGGTACGGTGTAGTTCTTGTTCATTTCCTTGTGCGTGGTATAGCGTAGTTCTTGTCCATTTCCCTGGGGGAGGTACGGTGTAGTTCCTGTCCATTTCCCTGGGGTATACAGTGTAGTTCCTGTCCATTTCCCTGAGGGTGGTATGGTGTAGTTCCTGTCCATTTCCCTGTTGGTGGTATGGTGTAGATCTTGTCCATTTCTCGGGGGGTGGTACAATGTAGTTCCTGTCCATTTCCTTGGAGTATACAGTGTATTTCCTGTCCATTTCCATGGGAGTGGTTCAGTGTAGTTCTTGTACATTTCCCTGGTGTTGGTACGGTGTAGTTCCTGTCCATTTCTCTGGGGTATACAGTGTAGTTCCTGTCCATTTCCCCGGGGGTGGTTCGGTGTAGTTCCTGTCCATTTCCCTGGAAGTGGTATGGTGTAGTTCCTGTCCATTTCCTTGGGAGTGGTATGGTGTAGTTACTGTCCATTTCCCTGTGGTATACAGTGTAGTTAATGTCCATTTCCCTGGGGGTGGTACAGTGTAGTTGCTGTCCATTTCCCTCTGGTATACAGTGTAGTTAATGTCCATTTCCCTGGGGGTGGTACAGTGTAGATCTTGTCCATTTCCCTGGGAGTGGTACAGTGTAGTTCTTGTCCATTTCCCTGTGTGTGGTTCGGTGGAGTTCCTGTCCATTTCCCTGGGGTATACAGTGTAGTTCTTGTCCATTTCCCTGGGAGTGGTTCGGTGTAGTTCTTGTCCTTTTCTTGGTGGGTGGAATGGTGTAGATCATGTCCATTTTCCTGGGGGTGGTACGGTGTAGTTCCTGTCCATTTCCCTGTTGGTGGTATGGTGTAGATCTTGTCCATTTCTCGGGGGGTGGTACAATGTAGTTCCTGTCCATTTCCCTGGGGTATACAGTATAGTTCCTGTCCATTTCCCCGGGGGTGGTTCCGTGTAGTTCCTGTCCATTTCCCAGGAAGTGGTATGGTGTAGTTCCTGTCCATTTCCTTGGGAGTGGTATGGTGTAGTTACTGTCCATTTCCCTGTGGTATACAGTGTAGTTAATGTCCATTTCCCTGGGGGTGGTACAGTGTAGTTCCTGTCCGTTTCCCTGGGAGTGGTACAGTGTAGTTCTGGTCCATTGCCCTGGGATTGGTATGGTGTAGTTCTTGTCCATTTCCCTGGGGGTGGTACGGTGTAGTTCTTGTTCATTTCCTTGTGCGTGGTATGGTGTAGTTCTTGTCCATTTCCCTGGGGGTGGTACGGTGTAGTCCTTGTCCATTTCCCTGGTTGTGGTATGGTGTACTTCTGGTCCATTTCCCTGGGGGTGGTACAATGTAGTTCCTGTCCATTTCCTTGGAGTATACAGTGTATTTCCTGTCCATTTCCATGGGAGTGGTTCGGTGTAGTTCCTGTCCATTTCCCTGGAAGTGGTATGGTGTAGTTCCTGTCCACTTCCCTGGGGGTGGTACAGTGTAGTTGCTGTCCATTTCCCTCTGGTATACAGTGTAGTTAATGTCCATTTCCCTGGGGGTGGTACAGTGTAGTTGCTGTCCATTTCCCTCTGGTATACAGTGTAGTTAATGTCCATTTCCCCGGGGGTGGTTCGGTGTAGTTCCTGTCCATTTCCCTGGAAGTGGTATGGTGTAGTTCCTGTCCATTTCCTTGGGAGTGGTATGGTGTAGTTACTGTCCATTTCCCTGTGGTATACAGTGTAGTTAATGTCCATTTCCCTGGGGGTGTTACAGTGTAGTTGCTGTCCATTTCCCTCTGGTATACAGTGTAGTTAATGTCCATTTCCCTGGGGGTGGTACAGTGTAGTTCCTGTCCGTTTCCCTGGGAGTGGTACAGTGTAGTTCTGGTCCATTGCCCTGGGATTGGTATGGTGTAGTTCTTGTCCATTTCCCTGGGTGTGGTACGGTGTAGTTCTTGTTCATTTCCTTGTGCGTGGTATAGCGTAGTTCTTGTCCATTTCCCTGGGGGAGGTACGGTGTAGTTCCTGTCCATTTCCCTGGGGTATACAGTGTAGTTCCTGTCCATTTCCCTGAGGGTGGTATGGTGTAGTTCCTGTCCATTTCCCTGTTGGTGGTATGGTGTAGATCTTGTCCATTTCTCGGGGGGTGGTACAATGTAGTTCCTGTCCATTTCCTTGGAGTATACAGTGTATTTCCTGTCCATTTCCATGGGAGTGGTTCAGTGTAGTTCTTGTACATTTCCCTGGTGTTGGTACGGTGTAGTTCCTGTCCATTTCTCTGGGGTATACAGTGTAGTTCCTGTCCATTTCCCCGGGGGTGGTTCGGTGTAGTTCCTGTCCATTTCCCTGGAAGTGGTATGGTGTAGTTCCTGTCCATTTCCTTGGGAGTGGTATGGTGTAGTTACTGTCCATTTCCCTGTGGTATACAGTGTAGTTAATGTCCATTTCCCTGGGGGTGTTACAGTGTAGTTGCTGTCCATTTCCCTCTGGTATACAGTGTAGTTAATGTCCATTTCCCTGGTGTTGGTACGGTGTAGTTCCTGTCCATTTCTCTGGGGTATACAGTGTAGTTCCTGTCCATTTCCCCGGGGGTGGTTCGGTGTAGTTCCTGTCCATTTCCCTGGAAGTGGTATGGTGTAGTTCCTGTCCATTTCCCTGGGGGTGGTACAGTGTAGTTGTTGTCCATTTCCCTCTGGTATACAGTGTAGTTAATGTCCATTTCCCTGGGGGTGGTACAGTGTAGTTGCTGTCCATTTCCCTCTGGTATACAGTGTAGTTAATGTCCATTTCCCTGGGGGTGGTACAGTGTAGTTGCTGTCCATTTCCCTCTGGTATACAGTGTAGTTAATGTCCATTTCCCTGGGGGTGGTACAGTGTAGATCTTGTCCATTTCCCTGGGAGTGGTACAGTGTAGTTCTTGTCCATTTCCCTGTGTGTGGTTCGGTGGAGTTCCTGTCCATTTCCCTGGGGTATACAGTGTAGTTCTTGTCCATTTCCCTGGGAGTGGTTCGGTGTAGTTCTTGTCCTTTTCTTGGTGGGTGGAATGGTGTAGATCATGTCCATTTTCCTGGGGGTGGTACGGTGTAGTTCCTGTCCATTTCCCTGTTGGTGGTATGGTGTAGATCTTGTCCATTTCTCGGGGGGTGGTACAATGTAGTTCCTGTCCATTTCCCTGGGGTATACAGTATAGTTCCTGTCCATTTCCCCGGGGGTGGTTCCGTGTAGTTCCTGTCCATTTCCCAGGAAGTGGTATGGTGTAGTTCCTGTCCATTTCCTTGGGAGTGGTATGGTGTAGTTACTGTCCATTTCCCTGTGGTATACAGTGTAGTTAATGTCCATTTCCCTGGGGGTGGTACAGTGTAGTTCCTGTCCGTTTCCCTGGGAGTGGTACAGTGTAGTTCTGGTCCATTGCCCTGGGATTGGTATGGTGTAGTTCTTGTCCATTTCCCTGGGGGTGGTACGGTGTAGTTCTTGTTCATTTCCTTGTGCGTGGTATAGTGTAGTTCTTGTCCATTTCCCTGGGGGTGGTACGGTGTAGTACCTGTCCTTTTCCCTGTTAGTGGTATGGTGTGGATTTTGTCCATTTCTCTGGGGGTGGTACGATGTAGTTCTTGTCCATTTCCCTGGAGGTGGAACAATGTTGTTCCTGTCCATTTCCCTAGTGTATACAGTGTAGTTACTGTCCATTTCCCTGGGGGTAGTACGGTGTAGTTCCGGTCCATTTCCCTGTTGGTGGTATGGTGTAGATCTTGTCCATTTCCCTGGGGGTGGTACGATGTAGTTCTTGTCCATTTCCCTGGGGGTGGTACAATGTTGTTCCTGTCCATTTCCTTGGGGTATACAGTGCAGTTCCTGTCCACTTCCCTGGGGGTGGTAAGGTGTAGTTCTGGTCCATTTCCCTGTGAGTGGTACGGTGTAGTTCTTGTCCATTTCCTTGGGAGTGGTATGGTGTAGATCTTGTCCATTTCCCTGGGTGTGGTACAGTGTAGTTCTTGTCCATTTCCCTGTTGGTGGTATGGTGTAGATCTTGTCCATTTCTCCACGGTGGTACGATGTAGTTCCTGTCCATTTCCCTGTGAGTGGTACGGTGTAGTTCTTGTCCATTTCCTTGGGAGTGGTATGGTGTAGACCTTGTCCTTTTCCCTGGGACTGGTACGGTGTAGTACCTGTCCATTTCCCTGTTAGTGGTATGGTGTAGATTTTGTCCATTTCCTTGTGCGTGGTACAGTGTAGTTCTTGTCCATTTCCCTGGCGGTGGTACGGTGTAGTACCTGTCCATTTCCCTGTTAGTGGTATGGTGTAGATTTTGTCCATTTTTCTGGGGGTGGTACGATGTAGTTCTTGTCCATTTCCCTGCGGGTGGTACAATGTTGTTACTGTCCATTTCCCTAGTGTATACAGTGTAGTTCCTGTCCATTTCCCTGGGGTTAGTACGGTGTAGTTCCGGTTCATTTCCCTGTTGGTGGTATGGTGTAGATCTTGTCCATTTCCCTGGGGGTGGTACGATGTAGTTCTTGTCCATTTCCCTGGGGGTGGTACAATGTTGTTCCTGTCCATTTCCTTGGGGTATACAGTGCAGTTCCTGTCCATTTCTCTGGGGCTGGTACGATGTAGTTCCTGCCCATTTCACTGGTGGTGGTAAGGTGTAGTTCTGGTCCATTTCCCTGTGAGTGGTACGGTGTAGTTCTTGTCCATTTCCTTGGGAGTGGTATGGTGTTGTTCCTGTCCATTTCCCTGTTGGTGGTATGGTGTAGATCTTGTCCATTTCTCTGGGGGTGGTACAGTGTAGTTCTTGTCCATTTCCCTGGGAGTCGTACGTTGTAGATCTTGTCCATTTCCATGGGAGTGGTTCAGTGTAGTTCTTGTACATTTCCCTGGTGTTGGTACGGTGTAGTTCCTGTCCATTTCTCTGGGGTATACAGTGTAGTTCCTGTCCATTTCCCCGGGGGTGGTTCGGTGTAGTTCCTGTCCATTTCCCTGGAAGTGGTATGGTGTAGTTCCTGTCCATTTCCCTGGGGGTGGTACAGTGTAGTTGCTGTCCATTTCCCTCTGGTATACAGTGTAGTTAATGTCCATTTCCCTGGGGGTGGTACAGTGTAGTTGCTGTCCATTTCCCTCTGGTATACAGTGTAGTTAATGTCCATTTCCCTGGGGGTGGTACAGTGTAGTTGCTGTCCATTTCCCTCTGGTATACAGTGTAGTTAATGTCCATTTCCCTGGGGGTGGTACAGTGTAGATCTTGTCCATTTCCCTGGGAGTGGTACAGTGTAGTTCTTGTCCATTTCCCTGTGTGTGGTTCGGTGGAGTTCCTGTCCATTTCCCTGGGGTATACAGTGTAGTTCTTGTCCATTTCCCTGGGAGTGGTTCGGTGTAGTTCTTGTCCTTTTCTTGGTGGGTGGAATGGTGTAGATCATGTCCATTTTCCTGGGGGTGGTACGGTGTAGTTCCTGTCCATTTCCCTGTTGGTGGTATGGTGTAGATCTTGTCCATTTCTCGGGGGGTGGTACAATGTAGTTCCTGTCCATTTCCCTGGGGTATACAGTATAGTTCCTGTCCATTTCCCCGGGGGTGGTTCGGTGTAGTTCCTGTCCATTTCCCTGGAAGTGGTATGGTGTAGTTCCTGTCCATTTCCTTGGGAGTGGTATGGTGTAGTTCTTGTCCTTTTCTTGGTGGGTGGAATGGTGTAGATCATGTCCATTTCCCTGTTGGTGGTATGGTGTAGATCTTGTCCATTTCTCGGGGGGTGGTACAATGTAGTTCCTGTCCATTTCCCTGGGGTATACAGTATAGTTCCTGTCCATTTCCCCGGGGGTGGTTCGGTGTAGTTCCTGTCCATTTCCCTGGAAGTGGTATGGTGTAGTTCCTGTCCATTTCCTTGGGAGTGGTATGGTGTAGTTACTGTCCATTTCCCTGTGGTATACAGTGTAGTTAATGTCCATTTCCCTGGGGGTGGTACAGTGTAGTTCCTGTCCGTTTCCCTGGGAGTGGTACAGTGTAGTTCTGGTCCATTGCCCTGGGATTGGTATGGTGTAGTTCTTGTCCATTTCCCTGGGGGTGGTACGGTGTATTTCTTGTTCATTTCCTTGTGCGTGGTATAGTGTAGTTCTTGTCCATTTCCCTGGGGGTGGTACGGTGTAGTACCTGTCCTTTTCCCTGTTAGTGGTATGGTGTGGATTTTGTCCATTTCTCTGGGGGTGGTACGATGTAGTTCTTGTCCATTTCCCTGGAGGTGGAACAATGTTGTTCCTGTCCATTTCCCTAGTGTATACAGTGTAGTTACTGTCCATTTCCCTGGGGGTAGTACGGTGTAGTTCCGGTCCATTTCCCTGTTGGTGGTATGGTGTAGATCTTGTCCATTTCCCTGGGGGTGGTACGATGTAGTTCTTGTCCATTTCCCTGGGGGTGGTACAATGTTGTTCCTGTCCATTTCCTTGGGGTATACAGTGCAGTTCCTGTCCACTTCCCTGGGGGTGGTAAGGTGTAGTTCTGGTCCATTTCCCTGTGAGTGGTACGGTGTAGTTCTTGTCCATTTCCTTGGGAGTGGTATGGTGTAGATCTTGTCCATTTCTCTGGGGGTGGTACAGTGTAGTTCTTGTCCATTTCCCTGTTGGTGGTATGGTGTAGATCTTGTCCATTTCTCCGCGGTGGTACGATGTAGTTCCTGTCCATTTCCCTGTGAGTGGTACGGTGTAGTTCTTGTCCATTTCCTTGGGAGTGGTATGGTGTAGACCTTGTCCTTTTCCCTGGGACTGGTACGGTGTAGTACCTGTCCATTTCCCTGTTAGTGGTATGGTGTAGATTTTGTCCATTTCCTTGTGCGTGGTACAGTGTAGTTCTTGTCCATTTCCCTGGCGGTGGTACGGTGTAGTACCTGTCCATTTCCCTGTTAGTAGTATGGTGTAGATTTTGTCCATTTTTCTGGGGGTGGTACGATGTAGTTCTTGTCCATTTCCCTGCGGGTGGTACAATGTTGTTACTGTCCATTTCCCTAGTGTATACAGTGTAGTTCCTGTCCATTTCCCTGGGGTTAGTACGGTGTAGTTCCGGTCCATTTCCCTGTTGGTGGTATGGTGTAGATCTTGTCCATTTCCCTGGGGGTGGTACGATGTAGTTCTTGTCCATTTCCCTGGGGGTGGTACAATGTTGTTCCTGTCCATTTCCTTGGGGTATACAGTGCAGTTCCTGTCCATTTCTCTGGGGCTGGTACGATGTAGTTCCTGCCCATTTCACTGGTGGTGGTAAGGTGTAGTTCTGGTCCATTTCCCTGTGAGTGGTACGGTGTAGTTCTTGTCCATTTCCTTGGGAGTGGTATGGTGTTGTTCCTGTCCATTTCCCTGTTGGTGGTATGGTGTAGATCTTGTCCATTTCTCTGGGGGTGGTACAGTGTAGTTCTTGTCCATTTCCCTGGGAGTCGTACGTTGTAGATCTTGTCCATTTCCATGGGAGTGGTACGGTGTAGGACTTGTCCATTTCCCTGGGGGTGGTACGGTGTAGATCTTGTCCATTTCCCTGGGTGTGGTACAGTGTAGTTCTTGTCCATTTCCCTGGGTGTTGTACGGTGTAGATCTTCTGCATTTCCCTTGTGGTGGTACGGTGTAGTCCTTGTCCATTTCCCTGGGGGTGGTACAGTGTAGTTCCTGTCCATTTCCCTGGGGTATACAATGTAGTTCCTGTCCATTTCCCTGGGGGTGGTACAGTGTAGATCTTGTCCATTTACCTGGTGGTGGTATCGTGTAGATCTTGTCCATTTCTCTGGGGGTGGTATGATGTAGTTCATGTCCATTTCCCTGTGACTGATATGGTGAAGTTCCTGTCCATTTCCCTGGGGGTGATACATTGTAGATCTTGTCCATTTCTCTGGGAGTGGTACGATGTAGGTCTTGTCCATTTCCCTGGGGGTGGTACAATGTTGTTCCTGTCCATTTCCTTGGGGTATACAGTGCAGTTCCTGTCCACTTCCCTGGGGGTGGTAAGGTGTAGTTCTGGTCCATTTCCCTGGGGGTGATACATTGTAGATCTTGTCCATTTCTCTGGGAGTGGTACGATGTAGGTCTTGTCCATTTCCCTGGGTGTGGTACAGTGTAGTTCATGTCCATTTCCCTGGGAGTGGTTCGGTGTAGTTCCTGTCCATTTCCCTGGGCGTGGTACGGTGCAGATCCTGTCCATTTCCCTGGGAGTGGTACGGTGTGGTTCCTGTCCTTTTCTTTGTGGGTGGTACGGTGTAGTTCTTGTCTATTTCCCTGACGGGTGGTACAGTGTAGTTCCTGTCCATTTCCCTGGGTGTAGGTTATGTTGTAGTTCCTGTCCATTTTCCTCGGTGTAGTATGGTGTAGTTCTTGTCCATTTCACTGGTGGTGGCACAGTGTAGTTCTTGTCCATTTCCCTAGGTGTGGTATGGTGTAGTTTCTGTCCATTTCCCTGGGTGTGGTACGGTGTAGTTCCTGTCCATTTTGCTGTTGGTGGTACGGTGTAGTTCTTGTCCATTTCCCTGGGGGTGGTACAGTGTAGTTTCTGTCCATTTCCCTGGGTGTGGTACGGTGTAGTTCCTGTCCATTTTGCTGTTGGTGGTACGGTGTAGATCTTGTCCATTTCCCTGGGTGTGGTACAGTGTAGATCTTGTCCATTTCCCTGGTGGCGGTATCGTGTAGATCTTGTCGATTTCTCTCGGGGTGGTATGATGTAGTTCATGTCCATTTGCCTGTGACTGATACCGTGTAGTTTTAGTCCATTTCCCTGTGAGTGGTACGGTGTAGTTCTTGTCCATTTCCCTGTGAGTGGTACTGTGTAGTTCTTGTCCATTTCCTTGGGAGCGGTATGGTGTAGTTCTTGTCCATTTCCCTGGGTGTTGTACAGTGTAGTTCTTGTCCATTTCCTTGGGAGCGGTATGGTGTAGTTCTTGTCCATTTCCCTGGGTGTTGTACAGTGTAGTTCTTGTCCATTTCCCTGGGTGTGGTACAGTGTAGTTCTTGTCCATTTCCCTGGGTGTGGTACAGTGTAGTTCTTGTCCATTTCCCTGGGTGTGGTACAGTGTAGTTCTTGTCCATTTCCCTGGGTGTTGTACGGTGTAGATCTTCTCCATTTCCCTTGTGGTAGTACGGTGTAGTTCTTGTCCATTTCCCTGGGGGTGGTACAGTGTAGTTCCTGTCCATTTCCCTGGGGTATACAATGTAGTTCCTGTCCATTTCCCTGTGACTGATATGGTGAAGTTCCTGTCCATTTCCCTGGGGGTGATACATTGTAGATCTTGTCCATTTCTCTGGGAGTGGTACGATGTAGGTCTTGTCCATTTCCCTGGGGGTGGTACAGTGTAGTTCCTGTCCATTTGCCTGTGGTATACAGTGTAGTTACTGTCCATTTCCCTGGGTGTGGTACAGTGTAGTTCATGTCCATTTCCCTGGGGTATATAGTGTAGTTCTTGTCCATTTCTTGGTGGGTGGTATGGTGTAGATCTTGTCCATTTCCCTGTGCGTGGTACGGTGTACTTCTTGTCCATTTCCCTGTGCATGGTACGGTGCAGTTCTTGTCCATTTCCCTGGGCGTGGTACGGTGCAGATCCTGTGCATTTCCCTGGGAGTAGTACGGTGTGGTTCCTGTCCTTTTCTTTGTGGGTGGTACGGTGTAGTTCTTGTCTATTTCCCTGGGGGTGGTACAGTGTAGTTCCTGTCCATTTCCCTGGGGGTAGGTTATGTTGTAGTTCCTGTCCATTTTCCTCGGTGTAGTATGGTGTAGTTCTTGTCCATTTCACTGGTGGTGGTACAGTGTAGTTCTTGTCCATTTCCCTGGGTGTGGTATGGTGTAGTTTCTGTCCATTTCCCTTGGTGTGGTACGGTGTAGTTCCTGTCCATTTTGCTGTTGGTGGTATGGTGTAGATCTTGTCCATTTCCCTGGGGGTGGTACAATGTAGTTCCTGTCCATTTCCCTGGGGTTGGTACAGTGTAGATCTTGTCCATTTCTCTGGCGGTGGTATGATGCAGTTCCTGTCCATTTCCCTGGTTGTGGTACGGTGTAGTTCGTGTCCATTTCCCTTGGAGTGGTATGGTGTAGATCTTGTCCATTTCTCTGGGTGTAGTACAGTGTAGTTCTTGTCCATTTCCCTCGGTGTGGTACAGTGTAGTTCTTGTCCATTTCCCTGGGTGTGGTACAGTGTAGTTCTTGTCCATTTCCCTGGGGGTGGTATCGTGTAGATCTTGTCCATTTCTCTGGGGGTGGTATGATGTAGTTCATGTCCATTTCCCTGTGACTGATATGGTGTAGTTCCTGTCCTTTTCCCTGGGGGTGATACATTGTAGTTCTGGTCCATTTCCCTGGGAGTGGTTTGGTGTAGTTCTTGTCTATTTCTTGGTGGGTGGTATGGTGTAGATCTTGTCCATTTCTCTGGGAGTGGTACGATGTAGTTCTTGTCCATTTCCCTGGGGGTGGTACAGTGTAGTTCCTGTCCATTTGCCTGTGGTATACAGTGTTGTTCCTGTCCATTTCCCTGGGTGTGGTACAGTGTAGTTCATGTCCATTTCCCTGGGGGTAGGTTATGTTGTAGTTCCTGTCCATTTTCCTCGGTGTAGTATGGTGTAGTTCTTGTCCATTTCACTGGTGGTGGTACAGTGTAGTTCTTGTCCATTTCGCTGGGTGTGGTATGGTGTAGTTTCTGTCCATTTCCCTTGGTGTGGTACGGTGTAGTTCCTGTCCATTTTGCTGTTGGTGGTATGGTGTAGATCTTGTCCATTTCCCTGGGGGTGGTACAATGTAGTTCCTGTCCATTTCCCTGGGGTTGGTACAGTGTAGATCTTGTCCATTTCTCTGGCGGTGGTATGATGCAGTTCCTGTCCATTTCCCTGGTTGTGGTACGGTGTAGTTCTAGTCCATTTCCCTCGGGGTTCTATGGTGTAGTTCGTGTCCATTTCCCTTGGAGTGGTATGGTGTAGATCTTGTCCATTTCTCTGGGTGTAGTACAGTGTAGTTCTTGTCCATTTCCCTCGGTGTGGTACAGTGTAGTTCTTGTCCATTTCCCTGGGTGTGGTACAGTGTAGTTCTTGTCCATTTCCCTGGGGGTGGTATCGTGTAGATCTTGTCCATTTCTCTGGGGGTGGTATGATGTAGTTCATGTCCATTTCCCTGTGACTGATATGGTGTAGTTCCTGTCCTTTTCCCTGGGGGTGATACATTGTAGTTCTGGTCCATTTCCCTGGGAGTGGTTTGGTGTAGTTCTTGTCTATTTCTTGGTGGGTGGTATGGTGTAGATCTTGTCCATTTCTCTGGGAGTGGTACGATGTAGTTCTTGTCCATTTCCCTGGGGGTGGTACAGTGTAGTTCCTGTCCATTTGCCTGTGGTATACAGTGTTGTTCCTGTCCATTTCCCTGGGTGTGGTACAGTGTAGTTCATGTCCATTTCCCTGGGAGTGGTTCGGTGTAGTTCCTGTCCATTTCCCTGGGGTATATAGTGTAGTTCTTGTCCATTTCCCTGGGGGTGGTACAGTGTAGTTCCTGTCCATTTCCCTGGGGTATACAATGTAGTTCCTGTCCATTTCCCTGTGTCTGTTATGGTGTAGTCGTTGTCCATTTCCCTGGTGATGGTACGGTGTTGTTCTGGTCCATTTCCCTGGTGATGGTACGGTGTTGTTCTGGTCCATTTCCCTGGGGGTGGTACGGTGTAGTTCCTGTCCATTTGCCTGTGGTATACAGTGTTGTTTCTGTCAATTTCCCTGGGTGTGGTACAGTGTAGTTCATGTCCATTTCCCTGGGGTATACAATGTAGTTCCTGTCCATTTCCCTGTGTCTGTTACGGTGTAGTCGTTGTCCATTTCCCTGGTGATGGTACGGTGTTGTTCTGGTCCATTTCCCTGGTGATGGTACGGTGTTGTTCTGGTCCATTTCCCTGGGGGTGGTACGGTGTAGTTCCTGTCCATTTGCCTGTGGTATACAGTGTTGTTTCTGTCAATTTCCCTGGGTGTGGTACAGTGTAGTTCATGTCCATTTCCCTGGGATTGGTTCGGTGTAGTTCCTGTCCATTTCCCTGGGGTATACAGTGTAGTTCCTGCCCATTTCTTTGTGAGTGGTACGGTGTTGGTCTTGTCATTTCCCTGGGGGTGGTACGGTGTAGTGCTTGTCCATTTCCGTGGGGGCGGTACGATGTAGATCCTGTCCATTTCCCTGGGGGTGGTACGGTGTAGTTTCCGTCCATTTCCCTGTGACTGGTACGGTGTGGTTCCTGTCCATTTCTTTGTGGGTGTTACGGTGTAGTTCTTGTCTATTTCCCTGGGGGTGGTACAGTGTAGTTCCTGTCCATTTCCCTGGGGGTAGGTTATGTTGTAGTTCCTGTCCATTTTCCTCGTGGTGGTATGGTGTCGTTCTTGTCCATTTCTCTGTGGGTGGTACATTGTAATTCCTGTCCATTCCCTGGGGGTGGTATGGAGTAGTTCCTGTCCATTTCCCTGTGAGTGATACGGCGTGGTTCTTGTCCATTTCCCTGGACGTGGTACCGTGTATTTTCTGTCCATTTCCCTGTGAGTGGTACGGTGTAGTTCCTGTCCATTTCCCTGGGTGTTGTACCGTGTAGTTCCTGTCCATTTCCCTGGGGGTGGTACGGTGTAGTTCCTGCCCATTTTTTTGTGGGTGTTACGGTGTAGTTCCTGTCCATTTCCCTGGGGGTGGTATGGTGTAGTTCCTGTCCATTTCTTTGTGGGTGGTACAGTGTAGTTCCTGTCCATTTCCCTGGGGGTGGCACGGTGTAGTTCCTGCCCATTTCTTTGTGCGTGGTACGGTGTAGTTCCTGTCCATTTCCCTGGGTGTGTTACGGTGTAGTTCCTGCCCATTTCTTTGTGCGTGGTACAGTGTAGTTCCTGTCCATTTCCCCTGGGGGTGTTACGGTGTAGTTCCTGCCCATTTCTTTGTGTGTGGTACGGTGTAGTTCCTGTCCATTTCCCTGGGGGTGGTCCGGTGTATTTCCTGCCCATTTCTTTGTGGGTGGTACACTGTAGTTCTTGTCTATTTCCTTGGGGGTGGTATGGTGTAGTTCTTGTCCATTTCTTGGTGGATGGTATGGTGTAGTTCCTGTCCATTTCCCTGGGAGTCGTTCGTTGTATTTCCTGTCCATTTCCCTGGGGGTGGTACGATGTAGTTCCTGTCCGTTTCCCTGGTGGTGGTACGGTGTAGTTCTTGTTCATTTCTCTGTGTGTGGTATGGTGCAGTGCTTGTCCATTTCCCTTGGGGGTGGTACAGTGTAGTTCCTGTCGATTTCTTTGTCGGTGGTACGGTGTAGTTCCTGTCCATTTCCCTGGGGGTGGGTTACGTTGTAGTTCCCGTCCATTTCTTTGTCGGTGGTACGGTGTAGTTCCTTTCCATTTTCGTGTGGGTGGTACGATGTAGTTCTTGTCCATTTCCCACTTGCCACCCATTTTAATTCTACTTCCCATTCCAATTCTGATATGTCAGTCCATGGCCTCCCTGACTCTCACAATGAGGCCACACTCCGGTGGAGGAGCAGCACTTTGTATTCCGTCTGGGTCGCCTGCAACCTGATGGCATGAACATCGATTTCTCGAACTTCCTGTAATGCCCCCCCTCTTAACCATTCCCCATCCCCCTTTCCTTTTCACACCTTATCTCCTTGTTTTCTCATCGCCTCCCTCTGGTGCTCCCCTCCCTTCTCTTTCTTCCATGGCGATCTGTCCTCTCTCATCAGATTCCCACTTTTCCAGCCGGTATCTCTTTCACCAATCAACTTCCCACCTCTTTACTTCATCCCTCCCCCACCCCCCTACCAGTTTCACCTCTCACCTTGTGTTTCTCCTATCGTTTAAATCTTCTCATCTTTTAACTCTCCGGTCCTGCCGAAGGGTTTCGGCCTGAAATGTCGACTACTGTTTCCCATCGATGCTGCCTGGCCTGCTGAGTTCCTTCAGCATTCTGTGTGTGTGGTTTGGATTTCCAGCATCTGCAGATTCTCTTGTTTGAGATTTCAATCTTGTCACAGTCACAGTTCTCCAAGTGTGGTCTGACCAATGCGTTATTAAGCCTCAGCGTTACATCCTTGCTTTTATATTCCAGTCATCTGAAAATGAATGCTAACATTGCATTTGTCTTCCTCACCAGCAACTCAACCTCCAATTAACCTTCAGGGAAACCTGCACCAGGACTCCCACGTCCCTTCACAGCTCAAATTTCTGAATTCTCTCTCTGTTTAGAAAATAGTCCATGTTTTTATTCCTTCTACCGAATGCACGACCATACACTTCCCGACACTGTATTCCCTCTGCCAGCTCTCTGCCCGTTCTCCTAATCTGTCCAAGTCCTTCTGCAGCCTCTCTGCTTCCTCAACACTACCTGCCCCTCCACCTATCTTCGTATTGCCTGTAAACTTGGTCACAAAGCCATCAATTCTGTTATCCAAACATCGACATACAGCACTGTGCAAAATTCTTCAGCACAGTGACAGTGAGGGTGACTAAGGGTTTTGCACAGCGCTGTGTTAGTCAACGTGGAGCAGAGAGCGAGTTTGTTAATCTGCCGGGAGCAAAAGATGTTGTGAATGGTGAGGGTGGAGTGTGGGGCAGGTAGCAGAGGAACAGTGTGAGGGGCAGGGGAGGGGGTGATACACCCAAACCCAAGATAGCAGGCAAGAGCATTTAATTACAAGCAATTTGTTAATTGATCATTATAGAACATCTCTCTGGTGCATCTGCTCCCTGCCCTCTCCCTTCCCGTTTCCCCAACCACGATTCCTCGCTCCCTGTCCCCACCCCACTCTCAGTCCACAGAATCAGGTTTATCAACACTCACATAAATCATGAAATTTGTTTTTGACAGCTGTACAGTACAATATATAAAATTACTGCAGTGCTGTGCAAAAGTCCGAGCTCCATATGTTCCTAAGTTTTTTGCACAGTTGAGTATAATGTACACAGAAGCGGTTCTAACACCAACCCCTGCGGAACACCAACAGTCACAGGAAGCTATTTTATTCTCACTTTGCCTGCAGCTCATCAGTCAATGCTCTTGCCACACTGGTATCTTTCCTGTATAGGGAGTAGAGGAGCGGTATGAGGGTCCAAGTGTACAGGTAGTAGAGTCGAGTGTTGAGGGTTTGCGTGTACAGGGAATAGAGTAGGAGGCTGAGAGACGAAGTGCACGGGGTAGAGGAGGGTCTGAGGGTCTGAGTGTACAGGGAGTAGAGGAGGGTCTGAGGGTCTGATTCTACTGGGAGTAGGGGAGGGTCTGAGGGTGTGAGTGTACTGGGAGTAGAGGAGGGTCTGAGGGTCTGAGTGTACTGGGAGTAGAGGAGGGTCTGAGGGTCTGAGTGTACTGGGAGTAGAGGAGGGTCTGAGGGTCTGAGTGTACTGGGAGTAGAGGAGGGTCTGAGAGTCTGAGTGTACTGGGGTAGAGGGTCTGAGGGTCAGAGTGTACTGGGAGTAGAGAGGGTCTGAAGGTCTGTACTGGGAGTAGGGTGTGGGTGTACTGGGAGTAGAGGAGGGTCTGAGGGTCTGAGTGTACTGGGAGTAGAGGAGGGTCTGAGGGTCTGAGTGTACTGGGGTAGAGGAGGGTTTGAGGGTCTGAGTGTACAGGGAGTAGAGGAGGGTCTGAGAGTCTGAGTGTACTGGGGTAGAGGGTCTGAGGGTCAGAGTGTACTGGGAGTAGAGAGGGTCTGAAGGTCTGGGTGTACTGGGAGTAGGGTGTGGGTGTACTGGGAGGGTCTGAGAGTCTGAGTGTACTGGGAGTAGAGGAGGGTCTGAGGGTCTGAGTGTACTGGGGTAGAGGAGGGTATGAGGGTCTGAGTGTACAGGGAGTAGAGGAGGGTCTGAGAGTCTGAGTGTACTGGGGTAGAGGGTCTGAGGGTCAGAGTGTACTGGGAGTAGAGGAGGGTCTGAAGGTCTGGGTGTACTGGGAGTAGGGTGTGGGTGTACTGGGAGTAGAGGAGGGTCTGAGGGTCTGAGTGTACTGGGAGTAGAGGAGGGTCTGAGGGTCTGAGTGTACTGGGAGTAGAGGAGGGTCTGAGTGTACTGGGGTAGAGGAGGGTTTGAGGGTCTGAGTGTACAGGGAGTAGAGGAGGGTCTGAGAGTCTGAGTGTACTGGGGTAGAGGGTCTGAGGGTCAGAGTGTACTGGGAGTAGAGGAGGGTCTGAGGGTCTGAGTGTACTGGGAGTAGAGGAGGGTCTGAGGGTATGGGTGTACTGGGAGTAGGGTGTGGGTGTACTGGGAGTAGGGTGTGGGTGTACTGGGAGTAGAGGAGGGTCTGAGGGTCAGAGTGTACTGGGAGTAGAGGAGGGTCTGAGGGTCTGAGTGTACAGGGAGTAGAGGAGGGTCTGAGGGTCTGTGTACTGGGGTAGAGGGTCTGAGGGTCAGAGTGTACTGGGAGTAGAGGAGGGTCTGAAGGTCTGGGTGTACTGGGAGTAGGGTGTGGGTGTACTGGGAGTAGAGGAGGGTCTGAGGGTCTGAGTGTACTGGGAGTAGAGGAGGGTCTGAGGGTGTGGGTGCACTGGGAGTAGGGTGTGGGTGTACTGGGGGTAGAAGAAGTGGGTGTACTGGGAGTAGAGGAGGGTCTGAGGGTCTGAGTGTACTGGGAGTAGAGGAGGGTCTGTGGGTCTGAGTGTACTGGAGTAGAGGAGGGTCTGAGAGTCTGAGTGTACTGGGGTAGAGGGTCTGAGGGTCAGAGTGTACTGGGAGTAGAGGAGGGTCTGGAAGTCTGGGTGTACTGGGAGTAGAGGAGGGTCTGAGGGCTGATTATACTGGGAGTAGAGGAGGGTCTGAGGGTGTGGGTGTACTGGGAGTAGGGTGTGGGTGTACTGGGAGTAGAGGAGGGTCTGAGGGTCTGAGTGTACTGGGAGTTGAGGAGGGTCTGAGAGTCTGAGTGTACTGGGGTAGAGGGTCTGTGGGTCAGAGTGTACTGGGAGTAGAGGAGGGTCTGAAGGTCTGGGTGTACTGGGAGTAGAGGACGGTCTGAAGGTCTGGGTGTACTGGGAGTAGAGGAAGTGGGTGTACTGGGAGTAGAGGAGGGTCTGAGAGTCTGAGTGTACTGGGGTAGAGGGTCTGAGGGTCAGAGTGTACTGGGAGTAGAGGAGGGTCTGAAGGTCTGGGTGTACTGGGAGTAGAGAGGGTCTGAGGGTGTGGGTGTACTGGGAGTAGGGTGTGGGTGTACTGGGAGTAGAGGAGGGTCTGAAGGTCTGGGTGTACTGGGAGTAGGGTGTGGGTGTACTGAGAGTAGAGGAGGGTCTGAGGGTCAGAGTGTACTGGGAGTAGAGGAGGGTCTGAGAGTCTGAGTGTACTGGGAGTAGAGGAAGTGGGTGTACTGGGAGTAGAGGATGGTCTGAGAGTCTGAGTGCACTGGGGTAGAGGGTCTGAGGGTCAGAGTGTACTGGGAGTAGAGGAGGGTCTGAGGGTCTGAGTGTACTGGGAGTAGAGGAGGGTCTGAGGGTCTGAGTGTACTGGGGTAGAGGAGGGTTTGAGGGTCTGAGTGTACAGGGAGTAGAGGAGGGTCTGAGGGTCTGAGTGTACTGGGGTAGAGGGTCTGAGGGTCAGAGTGTACTGGGAGTAGAGGAGGGTCTGAAGGTCTGGGTGTACTGGGAGTAGGGTGTGGGTGTACTGGGAGTAGAGGAGGGTCTGAGGGTCTGAGTGTACTGGGAGTAGAGGAGGGTCTGAGGGTATGGGTGTACTGGGAGTAGGGTGTGGGTGTACTGGGAGTAGAGGAGGGTCTGAGGGTCTGAGTGTACTGGGAGTAGAGGAGGGTCTGAGGGTCTGAGTGTACTGCGAGTAGAGGAGGGTCTGTGGGTCTGAGTGTACTGGGGTAGAGGAGGGTTTGAGGGTCTGAGTGTACAGGGAGTAGAGGAGGGTCTGAGGGTGTGGGTGGACTGAGAGTAGAGGAAGTGGGTGTACTGGGTGTAGAGGAGGGTCTGAGGGCTGATTGTACTGGGAGTAGAGGATGTGGGTCTACTGGGGGTATGGGTCGGGGGCTGACAAGACAGCCGTTGTTGATCATAGTGGAGGTGTTACTGATTGCAGTCTGTTGGTCGCGAACTCCAGGATCCACTTGTTCAGGAAGGTGCTTAGCTCCAGATCTGTGCTTTCTAACCCTGTGACTACGACTACGTTTTTAATGAACATGACAAAGAAAGGTACCCAACACAGATTCCTGTGACACAACTCTAGTCTCAGGCCTTCAAGTCAGCATCGGCCTGCTGCGAGCAAGATCATACCTTTACCCAGCTGCCTAGAGGACTCTGTATTCCACGTAGTGGGACCTTCTGGTCTTTGTCAAGCAGCCTCCTATCATCAAGGACCACTGACACCCACCAGCATCCAGGTCTTGCTGAAGCAGCCCTCTCCTTACATTGAGTCTATGGCCCATCGTGTATGCTTGCTTAGCACTGTCATGTCATCCTGGACCCAAAACAGAAGTGCCTTCGGAAAGGGGGGTGCGGCAGCATCTCCACTTCGATTCAGCACAACATCTGAAACGTTGACAAACCTCTATAGATGCACATTGGAGAGTACCCTAACTGGATGCCTCACGGTCTGGTATGGAAACACCAACGACCAAGAGTGGGAAAGTTGACAAAACGTGGTGGATACAGCCGACACTCTCAGAGGAAAAGGCCTCCCTAGCACTGAATGGATCTACAGGGTGCATCATCAGGGACCCTACCATCTCGGCCGTGTTCTCTTCTCACTGCTGTCACTGCTTTAGGTCCACCACCAGCAGGTTCAGGACCAGTTATTACCTCTCAGCTACCAGGCTACTGAACCAGCGTGGGTAACTTCACTCACCTCAACACTGAACTGACTCACTTTCAAGGACTCCAGAGCTTCATGTCCTCAGCGTTATTTATCTGCTGCCTATCTATTTACTAACATACTTTGATAATAAATTTACTTTGAACTTTGATGGCCTCTGCACTGGGACAGTGATGCAGAAGGAAGTACTGATGTCACGCCCCCACCCCCCCCCACCGAAAGCTGGCCCCAGTTGCATGGGTTCAGCATTTTCAGAGGACCAGGCAGTAGAAATCTGCTGACTTTGCTCACGTCAGCACTCACTGTTCTCGGAAGGAATAGTGAGTTCCTTCCTTCTTGCCATATAAAAATAGGACAGAGGAGCCTGAGTGAGTGGTTCACTCTCCTCTGTGCTCCCTCATTCCAGAAGGTTCCGTCTTTCAGAGCTTAGCCCGGGAAACTGCAGTGACACAGATCGTTGGCTTGCCAGTCCAGGGTTGAAGCCCTCTCTGCTGAGCATGGCCATTGGGCTGGGCTCTCCGGTCTGGTTCCTGCTCCTGGCAACTTCCCAACCTGGGATAGTGCAGGGGAAAGTGGTTACAGACTTCCAGGAATGTGATTCTTTCTTCAAGGATGGGATCCCACCGCAGGGATTTGAAAACATGGGCAATCCGGTCAAGATCTGTCAGATGTACAAGAACCACTATCACTTCGCCACCTTGTACCGGACAGACCTGAGGATCCCTGTCTACTCTGCCTACACGTATCAAGGGCCCAGCAGCATGGAGGAAATAAAGAGACCCTGTCCCTGGTTTTACGAGCCTCAGGTAAGATACAGCAGCTTCTGTGACCCCCCGGGCATTAGGTTATTTTGCATACAAAAGCGCAGTCAAGGAGTGGGACAGTGAGTAGAACCATTGCCTCAGACTGCCAGAGACTCAGGTTCGATCCTGATTCTGCCGATGTCTGTGTGGAGGTTGCTTATTCTCCTTCGAACCATGTTATTTCCTACAAGTTTCAGTTTTCCCACCATGTGCAGTTTTGCAGAATCACAGAGCACGACAGAAGCAGAGGCAAAAGCAGGAACGTGCGCCCACCTAGACCACGACAAACCATTTGACCATAAGATACAGGGGCAGGATTAGACCATTCGGCCCTTTGAGTCTGGTACGCCATTGCCTGAACATTCTTCCTCTCAATATTCTGTCTTTCCCCCAATTCCCTTCATACTCTGACCAATGAAGAATCTAATCAAGCACCACCCTAAATATACAAAACGACATGTTCCCAACTGCTGCCTGTAGCAAGGAATTCCATAGATTCACTACTCGCTGGCGAAAGAAATTCCCACTAACCTTGATTCTAAAAGGATGTTAAGACCCTATACCCCTCCATCCCCATCAGGTACATGAACAGTCCCTATACCACTCCATCCCCATCAGGTGGATGTCCAGTCCCTATACCCCTCCATCCCCATCAGGTACATGAACAGTCCCTATACCCCTCCATCCCCATCAGGTGGATGTCCAGTCCCTATACCCCTCCATCCCCATCAGGTGGATGTCCAGACCCTATACCCCTCCATCCCCATCAGGTGGATGTCCAGTCCCTATACCCCTCCATCCCCATCAGGTGGATGTCCAGTCCCTATACCCCTCCATCCCCATCAGGTGGATGTCCAGTCCTTATACCCCTCCATCCCCATCGGGTGTATGTCCAGTCCCTGTACCCCTCCATCCCCATCAGGTACATGAACAGTCCCTATACCCCTCCATCCCCATCAGGTGGATGTCCAGTCCCTATACCCCTCCATCCCCATCAGGTGGATGTCCAGTCCTTATACCCCTCCATCCCCATCCGGTGGATGTCCAGTCCCTGTACCCCTCCATCCCCATCAGGTACATGAACAGTCCCTATACCCCTCCATCCCCATCAGGTGGATGTCCAGTCTCTAAACCCCTCCATCCCCATCAGGTGGATGTCCAGTCCCTATACCCCTCCATCCCCATCAGGTGGATGTCCAGTCCCTATACCCCTCCAACCCCATCAGGTGGATGTCCAGTCCCTATACCCCTCCATCCCCATCAGGTGGATGTCTAGTCCCTATACCCCTCCATCCCCATCAGGTGGATGTCCAGTCCCTATACCCCTTCATCCCCATCAGGTGGATGTCCAGTCCCTATACCCCTCCATCCCCATCGGGTGTATGTCCAGTCCCTATACCCCTCCATCCCCATCAGGTGGATGTCCAGTTCCTGTACCCCTCCATCCCCATCAGGTGGATGTCCAGTCCCTATACCCCTCCATCCCCATCAGGTGGATGTCCAGTCCCTGTACCCCTCCATCCCCATCAGGTGGATGTCCAGTCCCTATACCCCTCCATCCCCATCAGGTGGATGTCCAGTCCCTATACCACTCCATCCCCATCGGGTGGATGTCCAGTCCCTATACCCCTCCATCCCCATGGGGTGGATGTCCAGTCCCTGTACCCCTCCATCCCCATCAGGTGGATGTCCAGTCCCTATACCCCTCCATCCCCATCAGGTGGATGTCCAGTCTCTATACCCCTCCATCCCCATCAGGTGGATGTCCAGTCCCTATACCCCTCCATCCCCATCAGGTGGATGTCCAGTCTCTATACCCCTCCATCCCCATCAGGTGGATGTCCAGTCCCTATACCCCTCCATCCCCATCAGGTGGATGCCCAGTCCCTATACCCCTCCATCCCCATCGGGTGGATGTCCAGTCCCTATACCCCTCCATCCCCATCAGGTGGATGTCCAGTCCCTATACCCCTCCATCCCCATCGGGTGGATGTCCAGTCCCTGTAACCCTCCATCCCCATCAGGTGGATGTCCAGTCCCTATACCCCTCCATCCCCATCAGGTGGATGTCCAGTCCCTATACCCCTCCATCCCCATCAGGTGGATGTCCAGTCCCTATACCCCTCCATCCCCATCAGGTGGATGTCCAGTCCCTATACCCCTCCATCCCCATCAGGTGGATGTCCAGTCCCTATACGCCTCCATCCCCATCAGGTGGATGTCCAGTCCCCATACCCCTCCATCCCCATCCGGTGGATGTCCAGTCCCTATACGCCTCCATCCCCATCAGGTGGATGTCCAGTCCCTATACCCCTCCATCCCCATCAGGTGGATGTCCAGTCCCTATACCCCTCCATCCCCATCGGGTGGATGTCCAGTCCCTTTACCCCTCCATCCCCATCAGGTGGATGTCCAGTCTCTATACCCCTCCATCCCCATCAGGTGGATGTCCAGTCCCTATACCCCTCAATCCCCATCAGGTGGATGTCCAGTCCCTATACCCCTCCATCCCCATCGGGTGGATGTCCAGTCCCTATACCCCTCCATCCCCATCAGGTGGATGTCCAGTCCCTATACCCCTCCATCCCCATCAGGTGGATGTCCAGTCCCTGTACCCCTCCATCCCCATCAGGTGGATGTCCAGTCCCTATACCCCTCCATCCCCATCAGGTGGATGTCCAGTCCCTGTACCCCTCCATCCCCATCAGGTGGATGTCCAGTCCCTATACCCCTCCATCCCCATCACGTGGATGTCCAGTCTCTATACCCCTCCATCCCCATCAGGTGGATGTCCAGTCCCTATACCCCTCCATCCCCTTCATGTGGATGTCCAGTCTCTAAACCCCTCCATCCCCATCAGGTGGATGTCCAGTCCCTATACGCCTCCATCCCCATCAGGTGGATGTCCAGTCCCTATACCACTCCATCCCCATCAGGTGGATGTCCAGTCCCGATACCCCTCCATCCCAATCAGGTGGATGTCCAGTCTCTATACCCCTCCATCCTCATCAGGTGGATGTCCAGTCCCTATACCCCTCCATCCCCATCAGGTGGATGTCCAATCCCTATACCCCTCCATCCCCATCAGGTGGATGTCCAGTCCCTGTACCCCTCCATCCACATCAGGTGGATGTCCAGTCCCTATACCCCTCCATCCCCATCAGGTGGATGTCCAGTCCCTGTACCCCTCCATCCACATCAGGTGGATGTCCAGTCCCTATACCCCTCCATCCCCATCAGGTGGATGTCCAGTCCCTATACCCCTCCATCCCCTTCATGTGGATGTCCAGTCTCTAAACCCCTCCATCCCCATCAGGTGGATGTCCAGTCCCTGTACCCCTCCATCCCCATCAGGTGGATGTCCAGTCCCTATTCCCCTCCATCCCCATCAGGTGGATGTCCAGTCCCGATACCCCTCCATCCCAATCAGGTGGATGTCCAGTCTCTATACCCCTCCATCCTCATCAGGTGGATGTCCAGTCCCTATACCCCTCCATCCCCATCGGGTGGATGTCCAGTCCCTATACCCCTCCATCCCCATCAGGTGGATGTCCAGTCCCTATACCCCTTCATCCCCATCAGGTGGATGTCCAGTCCCTATACCCCTCCATCCCCATCAGGTGGATGTCCAGTCCCTATACCCCTCCATCCCCATCAGGTGGATGTCCAGTCCCTATACCCCTCCATCCCCATCAGGTGGATGTCCAGTCCCTATACCCCTCCATCCCCATCGGGTGGATGTCCAGTCCCTATACCCCTCCATCCCCATCAGGTGGATGTCCAGTCCCTATACCCCTCCATCCCCATCAGGTGGATGTCCAGTCCCTATACCCCTCCATCCCCATCGGGTGGATGTCCAGTCCCTATACCCCTCCATCCCCATCAGGTGGATGTCCAGTCCCTATACCCCTTCATCCCCATCAGGTGGATGTCCAGTCCCTATACCCCTCCATCCCCATCAGGTGGATGTCCAGTCCCTATACCCCTTCATCCCCATCAGGTGGATGTCCAGTCCCTGTACCCCTCCATCCCCATCAGGTGGATGTCCAGTCCCTGTACCCCTCCATCCCCATCAGGTGGATGTCCAGTCCCTTTACCCCTCCATCCCCATCGGGTGGATGTCCATCTAGACAGAAGTGGATATTGGACATACTGAGGTAAAGTGAGTGGGCCAATGCAGAATAATATTGGTAAGTAGGCTTGTTAGTTTTGGGTTAGTTTTGGTGGTAATCTCTGGGGATGCAATCAATTGTCAGATGGTGCAGTTGGTGTTGAGGAGAATTGCCACTTGCAGCCAGGAGACAGCAATTGTTTGTAACTGATAGAGGTGATCATGTCGAGTAATTAACTTGAACCTGAAGCCACGTGGGAGTCACTCCAAAGGATTGGGTTTGTGTGCCTGATGGAGAGTTGAGTGGGTGTTTAGCTTAAAGGTCTACTACCTAACTCAACGTTTCTCCTCTCTTGTCAACCACAGTTCCTTTCCCAAGTCTTTTTTTCCTTGACTCAGTGAATCCCATGCAAGTGTATCCTAAACAACTTAAACATTTCTGAGGTCCATTTCCCCGATAACAACTGTTCTCAATTTGCACCCTTCCTTTTCCATTCTCCCATCCACACTGACCCAGTAGTATATGGTAACTTTGAACTTTGAGAATATCTCATTATGATCCGAGACAAATTGAGTCAGGAAATACCGAGACTTTGGTCTGTATTTGTGTGAGACAGCAAGCGAAATAGTTTGTGTGTATGTGTGATGTGTGTTAGAGAGAGATGGTGTGTGTATGTGTGTGCTTATGTATGCATGTATTTATGTGTGTGTGTGTGCGTGCATGCATGTGTTTGTGAGTGTGAGTGTGAGAGAGAGAGATGGTGTGTGTATATGTGTGCGCATGCGTGCCTGTGTTTGAGCGTGTATGTGTGACAGAGAGTGTATTACTGTGAGTGTTGCTGTGCACCATTCAACTCGGTCTTCTATTATACAGTAACCAACTACAAAAAATTCATAGTTGATCAATTTATAGGCTCATTTATAATTTACTGCAAGGTAAGTCTACTTCCATACATTAAGTTGGTAGCTGAAAACAAGCCACTTTTACAGAGTGCAGTAATTCGTTTGTTCCATTCCATAACATTCCCTCTTCATCTGGACACATCTCTGGTTGCTGGCACCTGTTCTCCAATCAGTCTACTGGCCTGTAGAGGTTTCTTCCCCCATGACAGCTCTGTCCTGTTTTACTCTGTTGTCAAAACATTCCTGCCGTAAACATACACCTTGATATAAAACACACACAGGCTTCTTATAAGCCTGCATCCAAACTAGCAAAGCGCTCTGAAATCACACAGGTTCCATTTTACAGAAGTTCTAAATTGATAAAGACTTCAGGGTTATAGATAGATTTCCACATTTCCCCTTGTTTGTCATTTCACGACAACACAATTATCTTCAATACACAACACTTTGAGGTATGAGTACAATAATCACAGTGATTTTAAACTTTGCTGTAATGATACAGTGCCAGAACTTCAGTTAAGCAAAATCCACTTTCCTAGTTTGCACCACCAGATACCAATTTTCAATATCCTCTCCTTCTTAGTCCTACTATACTACACAAAATCCACAAAACAACAACAGCTATTATTATTGTACCAATGATTATGCCATAAAGTTGAATAGTTGCCCACCATCCCCTTCCTAGAGAGTTATAATTGTGAAGTTGATCTCCCACTGTTCAGTGGCCTCTTGGATATGAAACACAAAGTGAGTTATATCTTCAGATTCATCTGGTATGTAAATACGACATTCTTGTCCAGTCAGGGTACACTTGCCTACTTTTTCAGATAAAACATAGTCCAAGGCCATTGGTTTTGTAAAGTTGACGTACAGACTGCCATCAATACTGCCAACAATTTAGATATTGTTTATTTGAACAGAAGCATGTGCAGTTTCACTTGTTAACCTTTTCCGATGCTGATGCCATGTTAATCAGTTCCTGTGCTGCTTTACCAGTTCCATACGCAAGTGTTACCTTTCCCCAAGGATAAGAATAACTCCATTTACTCAGGGCTTAGCATTGTCATACGGAGGTATATACCATCTTCTAAACAGCTTGTTTCCAAGTTAATATCCTCATCTTCCCCCATTGACATTCTTGCACCGTAAAGGGGAGCAAGGGGGTCTGTGTCCTATCATGTACCAGATGTTTCCAGGGCAGAGGGCTTGGACCACATCGAGTAACAGTTCATCTGTTTCACTGAATGGTATGGGTAAAAGGGACACACCCATTTCTACAAACCCAGCAGCCTGAGATATTGGTCCTGTTCGCATGCTGGTAAGTCATTCGTAAGAAAGCGTTCGAGGCAGATACATCTGTCGGAGAAAGGACACACACTAATCTAACCACTGTTGTTAGGACTGTGTTATGCACTTTCTTACAGTGAGAGGCATGAACTGGCAACGGCTTTTCTCTTATCTTGATGGTTGTATGAAATGGTCCCTCAAATCGCAGTTCCAGATAATTACTTCTTTCAAACGTCTGCATCACCACGGAATCTCCGGGCTTGATGTCGTGGGGCTTACTGGTTGCTGGGCTTCCTTTACCTGTTGATAATATCTGGTAATATTTATTTTAGAGTAACGCAATGGCTCAGAATCCAGGTTATTTACATCCATCTGCTTAACTCCCCGCAGCCTATCTGATGATTAAGGCCCATCCCATTGTGACCTAGTGTAGGGACAAGCCAATGGTTCTATTAGAACCAAAATCAGGACCTGTTTCACTTTAGTCCTGTTTTCTCACACATTTTGCTAAATTTATTCTTAATTGTTCATTTCATCCTTTCCACTAGGCCCACTGACTGAGGATGGTAGCTACAATGGAAACGTTGATCCACCTGCAAGGCTTTGCATATTAATTTAATGACTTTATCAGTGAAATGAGTACCATTGTCCCTAGATAGTGTCCAGGTGATCCCAACTCGCGGGATTATTTCCTTTAACAAAATTGAGGGAATAAGTTATTTTTAATACTTTAAAACAAAGAAATATTGGAAGTTATTTGTCAAGCACAACTAACCATTACCAGAGAGCAGCTTGTGCATTGCACTCTTGGAACAACTCTCTAAAATCTTCCCCGGGAACGTAAATCCTTAGCAATATTCCCCATCTGCCGTGGTCCAAATGGAGTAGTGTAGAGTTCCTTCCCCAGCTCCATCCTCTCTGATAGTAACTGGGTGGAGGCGCGATCATGCTGACGGTAACACTGGCTCTTCTTGGTTGTGTGTTGGCTGGGGATCCTCAGAAGCAGAGTCCTCATCATAACCATATCTGACCATCTTACCTGCTAAATCACTCCAACTCATATTTCCAGATTCATCCTGCTCCCCTCTTCCAGATCCAAAAGCACATATTACTCCTCTCTGTGCAGCAAGTTGGCTCTGCAGCCTTTGCAACTGTTTTAACGAGTTTGTACAATCTCCAGTGCAGCGTTACTTTTCATGTACCGATTTCTTGTATCACATTCACAGCCATCTTTAAATCACCCCACTGTTTCTTCAGTCCCTCCACTTCGGTCTCAGCTACTGGGCTGCTCCCTCCTGTTTGTTCTTTTCTATAACCAGCTTTTCACACTGGAACTGAAACCGATACGTACAGTAAGTCAAATCCATCCTCCTCTGCGTCTACAAATCAGTAAATTTCTTTTTCTGGATCAGGAAAAGTTTTGCCCCACCCCATCTTTTACTTTATCTTTTTTTTTGTTCTATTTACATTTACCAATATTCCACCAACGTTCCAGTTTTCACATCAGCGCTCTGTAGAGTTTAACACATTTCAGTATTTAGTTCTGACACCCTTTCATTATTGGATGGTTTACCGATTTCCTTTCTCATGGTACCTCAGTAAAATTTCACACATCGCCAACACTAGGCCAACCTGTGTAAGTGTTTCCTACACTGAACCATTCAGTTTGTTTGCTCACATTTTTCCACACGCCCCGGACGCTAGGTTGACATGAAATATTCACCTTTTTTAATTCCTCGGAATTTCTGTTGCCATACCAAATGCATTGTAATCATAGTGAGAGAAACGGATCCACACAACACCATAGCATTGATCACAGCGTACAGGGCAAAAGGAAGACAGAAATGAAGTCTGGCTGCCAAGAGGCAAAACCTGCAGAAGCAAAAGTAACTTTCATTTTTTGCTGATTGCTTCTTCCGAGCAGTTTTGTCTTAGACAGTCCCATCCTTGGGATTCTCTGAGCTGCTGCTGCACCTAGGCAGGCAAGTCTTGGAGAAACTTTCAAATTCTGCCATCTACCATTCAGCTAGGTATACTAATTTACTGTAACAAACTTCACCAATTTCAGAGTGGATCAAATTATATCCGCACTTATTACTTGCAAGGAAAGTCTGTCTCCATATGTTAAGTAGGTAGCTTTAATCTTACAGCTCAAATCAAACCACTTTTGTACTTTTACAGAGACCAGTAATTAGTTTATTCTGTCCCATAACATTCCTTCCTTATCTGTGCCTGTCTCTAGTTTCTGGCATTTATTCTCCTATCAGTTCATTTGCGAGAGAGTGTATGCATGTGTGTGTATCTGAAAGAGAGCGAGAGAGGAGAGTTGGCATGAGTGAGTGTGTGTGCGAGTGAGAGAGAGTGTGAAACGCTTTGTATGTGAGTGTAAGTTTGCATGTAATAGTGTGTGTAAAGGAACTGACTGTTTACAAATTGGTCGAACTATGAACAGTTTAGAGACAGGAGACTGCAGATATTGTAATTGGGAGCAACGTACATTTGGTGTCAGTGTTTGAAATATTCTAAGAGCAACATACTTGTACATGTTAAGGGAAGTCATAGATATTGGATTCATGCAGGAAAATGACAGAGAAATGAAAGATCACCCATAGTCTTACTAATTGTTAGGACAGGATTGATGGGCTGAATGGCATAACCCTGTTGTTTGTTCTGCTCTAATAATGAAGGAACTTGCATCCAGTTGCTACCTTATGGACACCTTCTCACTACAAATTGTCCCCTCTGAAAATGCTGAGGGTCATGGAATGTTGCAATGCAGGAGGAGACTGTTCCACCCAACAAGTCTATGTCAGTCCTGGGAGAGTTATCCCATCAGAACCATTCCCCAAACTTAAACCGATGCTGAATACTTCCAGGATATTCCATCCTTACCTCAGATTTTCAGCATCTGCAGTTACGCGATTTTCAATAGTTAATATTGAGTTTATAGTCATCTACATGAGCACATGTATAGACAGGTGAAATGAAAAAAACTTCCTTGAAGCAGTGTTATAGGCACAAAGCATCAGGTAACAGCATTCACAATAAAAACAAATCAACCACAATTTTTTAAATTAGAAAGAACTCAGTTAGAACACAAAAAGTGGGAAGTTACTGATCCGATATATATCCATGCTGTCTAAGACTTTTGCACTGGACAGTACTTGTCAACATGGAGCAGACAGCGAGTTTGAAAGTCTGGCGGGAGCAAAGGATATTAGGAATGGTGAGGGTGGAGCATTGCGGGAGGGGTATGGGATGGGAGGTAGAGAAGGAGAGCGGGGTGGGGGTGGTACAGGTGCAAACATACCCAGACCTGAGACACCAGGAAAGGTAATTTGATATCAAACAATTGGTTTATTGATCATTACAGAATGTCTCTCTGGTGCTCCCCACTCCCTTCCCTCCCCCTTCCCCTTTTCCCAACCATGATTCCCCTCTCACTGTCTGCTTCCCACTCTCAGCCACGATAGAGACCTCTATCAGAATCAGTTTTATTGTAACTCACATATCTCGTGAATTTTTTTGTGGCGGTGCAATGCATGGAGTGACTACAGTACTGTTCAGAGTCCACTTACTCTCTGCAGTTTCTTATGTGCCTGTGCATTCGAATTACCACGCCAGACCATGACACAAGCAGTTAGGGCCCTGATCTAGAAGTTTGTTATAGTACTGGTGTTCTTGAGCACCCTTACCCTCTGTCCTTTCCTCTTTCCACATATCTCTGCAATTTTCTCTCCCTGATGACACTGAATTCCTTTCAAAGCACCTGGTTGACCCTCAGTGCCTGTTCTTATGGGCAATGAGTTACCCATCATCAGTCCTTATTGCCATAAAGATCTCCATCTCCTCACCTCTGTCTTGTACCACTGGTCACTAACAGGAACTAGTAGAAAATTAGTTACTGTCACACAGAGGGTCAGAAGTGACCTTTGGGCAGGTTACAGTAAGTCCTTGTTAACAATAGACAATAGGCATTAGGTGCAGGAGTAGGCCATTCAGCCCTTCTAGCCAGCACCACCATTCACTGTGATCATGGCTGATCATACACAATCAGTACCCCGTTCCTGCCCTCTCCCCATATCCCTTGACCCCGCTATCTATAAGAGCTCTATCTAACTCTCTCTTGAATGCATCCAGAGACTTGACCTCCACTGCCTTCTGGGGCAGAGCATTCCACATATCCACCACTCTCTGGTTGAAAAAGTTTTTCCGCATCTCTGTTCTAAATGGCCTACCCCTTATTCTTAAACTGTCGCCTCTAGTTCTGGACTCACCCATAAGTGGGAACATGCTTCCTACCTCCAGCATGTCCAGTCCCTTAATAATCTTATATGGTTCAATTAGATCCCCTCTCATCCTTCTAAATTCCAGTGTATACAAGCCCAGTCGCTCCAATCTTTCAACGTATGACAGTCCCGCAATTCCGGGAATTAACCTTGTGAACCTACGCTGCACTCCCTCAATAGCAAGAATGTCCTTCCTCAAATTTGGAGACCAAAACTGCACACAATACTCCAGGTTGGGTCTCACCAGGGCCCTGTACAGCTGCAGAAGGATCTCTTTACTCCTATACTCAATTCCTAAGGCCAGCATGCCATTAGCTTTCTTCACTCCCTGCTGTACCTGCATGCTTGCTTTCATTTACTGATGTACAAGAACACCTAGGTCTCGTTGTATTTCCCCTTTTCCTAACTTGACTCCATTTAGATAGTAATCTGCCTTCCTGTTCTTGCCACCAAAGTGGATAACCTCACATTTATCCACATTAAACTGCATCTGCCATACATTTGCCCACTCACCCAACCTGTCCAAGTCACCCTGCATTCTCCTAACATCATCCTCACATTTTACAGTGCCACCCAACTTCGTGTCTTCGGCAAATTTACTAATGTTACTTTTAATCCCTTTATCTAAATCATTAATGTATATTGTAAACAGCTGCGGTCCCAGCACCGAACCTTGCGGTACCCCACTGGTCACAGCCTGCCATTCCGAAAGGGACCCGTTAATCGCTACTCTTTGTTTCCTGTCAGCCAGCCAATTTTCAATCCATGTCAGTACTCTGCCCCCAATACCATGTGCCCTAATTTTGCCCACTAATCTCCTATGTGGGACTTTATCAAAGGCTTTCTGAAAGTCCAGGTACTCTACATCCACTGGCTCTCCCTTGTCCATTTTCATAGTTACATCCTCAAAAAACTCCAGAAGATTAGTCAAGCATGATTTTCTCATCAGGTCCTGGGGACTTACCAGTCTTCAGACCCAACAGCCTATCCACCACCGTTTCTTGCCTAATATAAATTTCATTCAGTTCATCCATTACCCTAGTTCCTTTGGCCACTATTACATCTGGGAGATTGTTTGTGTCTTCTCTAGTGAAGACAGATCCAAAGTACCTGTTCAACTCATCTGCCATTTCTTTGTTTCCCATAATAAATTCACCCGTTTCTGTCTTCAATGGCCCAATTTTGGTCTTTTCACATACCTAAAGAAGCTTTACTATCCTCCTTTATATTCTTGGCTAGTTTACCTTCATACCTCATTCTTTCTCCGTGTATTGCCTTTTCTGTTAACCACTAGCCATGAGTATCCATAACCCTTGATTGAGGAATTGAAGTTAATTGAGACCTCTCTTAGCTAATTTTATAAATAGTGAATATTTCCTATGGACTAATTTCTGCTGGTTTTAGATTGATAATCGGACTGCCAGTCCTGAAATGAAATCCAGCGAGAACAGGACCAGTGAAAAACAAGCGGTGGACACAGATTACAAGAACTCAGTTTATGAACGGGGGCATCTGTACCCGTTTTCCTTCAATAAACAAGATAGTTCAACAGCCAGCTGCACCCTCACTAATGCAATCCCCATGGTTGGTGGTGATAATAAGCGATGGTATGCTCGCGCGGAGAAACTCATTAAAGGATTGGCGGAGAACTGCCACAACTCTGGCAGCCGGATGTACGTGGTAACGGGCTCTGGTAACTACACAGAGAAAAAAATGAAGAATAAGGTTGTGGTGCCCGGGCTGATCTGGTCCGCTGCTTGCTGTACCTCCTCAGGGAGGCTGGATGTGCTTAGTTCACCTGAGGAGATGGAAGTAACCCCAGTGAATACCAAGATGAACTTCTCCATTGCATTCATGAAAGAGTTGCTGACCGGTAAGAGTGTAATCAATATGACAGTGTTGGAGCTGGAGCGTACACTGAACGTGAAAATCTTTAACCAGTGCAAGGGAACAAGTCAAATTGACGAAGAGGAGAACTATCGAGAGGTGAACGCTTTGCTAAATGAAATACAGAGTGCTGATCCGGAGCTTGAAAAAGATTCAGAAGGGAATATACTGAGTTGGCTAAGAAAATTGGTGGAAGAGTGAGCTCAGAGGGTATCTTTGGCATTTCTCAAATATTTTCTATCGCAAGTCTAACAGCAAGTTATAATTACTTCTCCCTTCCTCTGCTCTCCTTTTCCATTCCCCATTTGGCTCCCCTCTTGACCCCTTCTCTTCACCTCCCTCGTGTGTCCCTTCTCCTTCCCTTTTTCCCATGATCCACTCTCCTCTCCTAACATATTCCTTGGTGTAGAAATAGGCCATTCAGCCCATTGAATCTTCTCTGCTATTCCATCATAAGAACATAAGAAATAGGAGCAGGAGTAGGCCATCCGGCCCATCGAGCCTGCTCCACCATTCAATAAGATCATGGCTGATCTGTCTGTAAACTCAGCTCTATCTACCTGCCTTCTCCCCATAACCCTTAATTCCCCTATGTAAAAAGCTACCTAACTGTATCTTAAATATATTTAGCGAAGAAGCCTCAACTGCTTCCCTGGACAGAGAATTCCACAGATTCACCACTCTCTGGAAAAACAGTTTCCCCTCATCTCTGTCCCAAATCTTCTGCCCTGAAACTTAAGACAATGTCCCCTTGTTCTAGTCTCACCTACCAATGGAAACAACTTTTCTACTTCTATCTTATCTATCCCTTTCAAAATTTTGTACGTTCCCCTTTTCGCTTTAGGAAGGAAGATGAGAAAGGCCACAAGAATCAGAAATCAGGAGTTTCTGTCTTGCAATTAACAAAACAATCTTATTAATGATTTTAAACTTTGTAAGCATTGACACAAATCTATGCATGATGTCCATCGGGAAGGGACTTCCTCCTGTAGATCTTATGATTTTTTGCTTTACAGATTTGATTTGTTGCTTTGTATACGATCCAAGTAACACAAATGGACTTAATCATCGGGTACTTCTTGTACACATCTTTAATGTAGTTTGCACGTGCTTTGAGTTACCCAGTTTGCAATAATTTACAGATGTACTGGAGATAATTTTGTCAGTCAATATCCAATGAATTTTGTTAATTAACGTCTGCCTCACCAGCAATTCAGCAACAGCTGGACATTCAGTGTAACACAACGAAAGTCGGTGAGATCACAGATCGTTAATAGTGAAGTTTGTAATCCGTTGTGTGGTTCTTCATCAAATAAAAATCTACAAAATATAATCTTTGTGGTAATGTCTTCAAATGATCTTTGGCAGTCATGGGGATCAAACCTGTCACACAGAGAAAAGACCAGGACATCATAAAACCATGATTTAGAGTCAAAATAGGCCATCTGGCCCATCAAGTATGCTCTGCCGTTCAGTCATGGCTGATCTTTTCTCATTCCCATTCTCCCACCTTCTCTCTGTAACCCTCCACTCCCTTACCAATGAAGAAACTATTGACCTCTGCTTTAAACGCGCCCAGTGGCTTGGCCTCCACAGGCACCTGTGCCGATGAATTCCACAGATTCACCACCCTCTGGCTAAAGAAATTCCTGCTCATCTCTCTCCTAAAGGGATGTTCCTTTATTCTGAGGCTGTAACCTCAGGCCCTAGACTCTCCTACCAACAGAAACATCCTCTCCAAATCCAGGCTTCGAACACAGGCTGGGAATTTTCCAATGATTCTTACAGGCTGACCTTTGCATTCCTGGCATCATTCTCAAGAACCTCCTCTGGACCCTCTCTATCTCTCCAATACCAGCTCATCCTTCCTTAGATATGGCCCAAACACTTCAAATACAGTCTGAGCAGAGCCTTGTATGGCCTTAGCGGTACATCCCTGCTCCATATTTGAGTCATCCCAAAAATGGGTGCCAATTGGGTCCTCAAGTCAGAGAATAGAAAGATGAACATTGCTTTGTCAAAGTCACTGGCAATTTGTCAGAGTGAGAATTCTCCAAGTCGGGAGCAGGAAAGGATGCAGAATGACAATGATAACTGTGCCTCTCGGAGAGGGAGGGCGCTGAGCTGATCCAAGGGGGTGATGGATGGTCGACAAATGGACTGAACTTGGACTGACGGAGGGTAACGCACTGGTCTGGAAATACGGAAGTGCAAAAGGTTGTCCTGGGCGAATGAGTGCTGGAGGGTGAGGGAAGGGAGAGGGGTAGAGGGGATGGAGGGAGGCAAAGAAAGAGAAGGAGAGGAAAGAAGATGGAGGTAGGGGAAGGGGGCCGTTACCCAGCTGACACACCGGGGAACATTATCACTGAGATATCCACAGCAATAAATATACACAACAGGAGATGTCTTCTAGAGGGATGGTTTTCTGAGAAATCCATCCAGCTTACGTCTTCCATTACACAAATCCCCATTTCACATTGATTCCTATGCAATAAGTAGAAATATGTCCCAACCAGATTATTCTCAATAATGCTCATTTATCACCAAAATGGGTATCTGTCACCATATACTACCCAGGGGCTAATTTTCTTGCAGGCTTTCACAGTAGATATGAAGAAACACAATAGAATCAGTGAGAAACACAAACAACCAATGTGCAAAAGAAGACAAAATGTGCAAGTAAATAAAGACAGATAATTAATATTGAGAACATGATTTGCAGAGTCCTGACAGTGCGTCCATAGGTTGTGGACTCAGTTCAGTGTTGAGGTGAGAGAAGTTACCCTCACTGGTTCAGGAGCCTGATGCCTGAGAGGGGTAATCAGTGCTCCTGAACCAGGTGGTGTGCGTCCTGAGGCAGCAGCGAGAAGAGAGCATGTCCTGGTTAGTGGGGGTCCTCGATGATGGATGCTGATGTCCTGTGTCAAAGGTGGGCAAGGCTTTACTTGTGAAGGAATGGGCTGTATCCGCTACTTTTTGTAGAATTTTCCCCTCAAGGCCATTGGTGTTTCCGTACCAGGGTATGATGCAGCCAGTCAAGATGCTCTCGTTGGTTCAGTATTATGATTATTATTTTTGCATTTACACAGATCGTCTTCTTTCGCTGTTGTCTGTCAGTCTTTGTTTGCACTGATAGTGGAGTGGCAAAGCAAATCTCCGAAGTGACAAGCAGTTCCGTTCGGAGACACAAGTGAATGCAGATCCTGCAATCTGCAGTTGGCAGCCTCCTGTGCCTCCACTCATCACCTCATTATCCATTACCCATTACCTCCTGTAACTCCACTCATCACCTCATTACCCATTACCTCCTGTAACTCCACTCATCACCTCATTACCCATTACCTCCTGTACCTCCACTCATCACCTCATTACCCATTACCTCCTGTAACTCCACTCATCACATCATTACCCATTACCCATTAACTCCTGTACCTCCACTCAACACCTCATTACCCATTACCCATTACCTCCTGTGCCTTCACTCATCACCTCATTACCCATTACCTCCTGTACCTCCACTCATCACCTCATTACACATTACCTCCTGTGCCTCCACTCATCACCTCATTACCCATTACCCATTAACTCCTGTACCTCCACTCATCACCTCATTACCCATTACCCATTACCTCCTGTACCTCCACTCAACACCTCATTACCCATTACCCATTACCTCTTGTGCCTCCACTCATCACCTCATTACCCATTACCCATTACCTCCTGTACCTCCACTCATCACCTCATTACCCATTACCCATTACCTCCTGTACCTCCACATCACCTCATTACCCATTACCCATTACCTCCTGTACCTCCACTCATCACCTCATTACCCATTACCTCCAGTACCTCCACTCATCACCTCATTACCCATTACCCATTACCTCCAGTACCTCCACATAACCTCATTACCCATTACCCATTACCTCCAGTACCTCCACTCATCACCTCATTACCCATTACCCATTACCTCCTGTACCTCCACTCATCACCTCATTACCCATTACCTCCTGTACCTCCACTCATCACCTCATTACCCATTACCTCCAGTACCTCCACTCAACACCTCATTACCCATTACCCATTACCTCGTGCCTCCACTCATCACCTCATTACCCATTACCTCTTGTGCCTCCACTCATCACCTCATTACCCATTACCTCCAGTACCTCCACTCATCACCTCATTACCCATTACCCATTACCTCCTGTACCTCCACTCATCACCTCATTACCCATTACCCATTACCTCCAGTACCTCCACATCACCTCATTACCCATTACCCATTACCTCCTGTACCTCCTCTCATCACCTCATTACCCATTACCTCCTGTACCTCCTCTCATCACCTCATTACCCATTAACTCCTGTACCTCCACTCATCACCTCATTACCCATTACCCATTACCTCCAGTACCTCCACATCACCTCATTACCCATTACCCATTACCTCCTTTACCTCCTCTCATCACCTCATTACCCATTACCCCTTGTGCCTCGACTCATCACCTCATTACCCATTACCCATTACCTCCTGTACCTCCACATCACCTCATTACCCATTACCCATTACCTCCAGTACCTCCACATCACCTCATTACCCATTACCCATTACCTCCTGTACCTCCTCTCATCACCTCATTACCCATTAACTCCTGTACCTCCACTCAACACCTCATTACCCATTACCCATTACCTCTTGTGCCTCCACTCATCACCTCATTATCCATTACCCATTACCTCCAGTACCTCCACATCACCTCATTACCCATTACCCATTACCTCCTGTACCTCCTCTCATCACCTCATTACCCATTACCTCCTGTACCTCCACTCATCACATCATTACCCATTACCCATTACCTCCTGTGCCTTCACTCATCACCTCATTACCCATTACCCATGATCTCTTGTGCCTCCACTCATCACCTCATTACCCATTACCTCTTGTGCCTCGACTCATCACCTCATTACCCATTACCCATTACCTCCTGTAACTCCACTCATCACCTCATTACCCATTACCCATTACCTCCAGTACCTCCACTCATCACCTCATTACCCATTACCCATTACCTCCTGTACCTCCACTCATCACCTCATTACCCATTACCCATTACCTCCAGTACCTCCACATCACCTCATTACCCATTACCCATTACCTCCTGTACCTCCTCTCATCACCTCATTACCCATTACCCATTACCTCCTGTACCTCCACTCATCACCTCATTACCCATTACCCATTACCTCTTGTGCCTCCACTCATCACCTCATTACCCATTACCTCCTGTACCTCCACTCATCACATCATTACCCATTACCCATTAACTCCTGTACCTCCACTCAACACCTCATTACCCATTACCCATTACCTCTTGTGCCTCCACTCATCACCTCATTACCCATTACCCATTACCTCCTGTACCTCCACTCATCACCTCACTACCCATTACCCATTACCTCTTGTGCCTCCACTCATCACCTCATTACCCATTACCTCCTGTGCCTCCACTCATCACCTCATTACTCATTACCCATTACCTCCTGTGCCTCCACTCATCACCTCATTTCCCATTACCCATTACCTCCTGTGCCTCCACTCATCACCTCATTACCCATTACGCATTACCTCCTGTACCTCCACTCATCACCTCATTATCCATGACCCATTACCTCCTTTACCTCCACTCATCACCTCATTACCCATTACCCATTAAATCCTGTGCCTCCACTCATCACCTCATTACCCATTACCAATTACCTCCTGTGCCTCCACTCATCACCCCATTACCCATTACCCATTACCTCCTGTGCATTCACTCATCACCTCATTACCCATTACCCATTATCTCCTGTGCCTTCACTCATCACCTCATTATCCATTACCCATTATCTCCTGTGCCTTCACTCATCACCTCATTATCCATTACCCATTAGCTCCTGTGCCTTCACTAATCACCTCATTACCCATTACCCATTATCTCCTGTGCCTTCACTCATCACCTCATTATCCATTACCCATTACCTCCTGTGCCTCCACTCATCACCTCATTATCCATTACACATTACCTCCTGTGCCTCCAATCATCACCTCATTATCCATTACCCATTACCTCCTGTGCCTTCACTCATCACCCCATTATCCATTACCCATTACCTCCTGTGCCTCCACTCATCACCTCATTATCCATTACCCATTACCTCCTGTGCCTCCACTCATCACCTCATTATCCATTACACGTTACCTCCTGTGCCTCCACTCATCACCTCATTATCCATTACCCATTACCTCCTGTGCCTCCACTCATCACCTCATTATCCATTACACATTACCTCCTGTGCCTCCAATCATCACCACATTATCCATTACCCATTAGCTCCTGTGCCTTCACTAATCACCTCATTACCCATTACCCATTATCTCCTGTGCCTTCACTCATCACCTCATTATCCATTACCCATTACCTCCTGTGCCTCCACTCATCACCTCATTATCCATTACACATTACCTCCTGTGCCTCCAATCATCACCTCATTATCCATTACCCATTATCTCCTGTGCCTTCACTCATCATCTCATTACACATTACCCATTATCTCCTGTTCCTCCACTCATCACCTCATTATCCATTACCCATTAGCTACTGTGCCTTCACTCATCACCCCATTATCCATTACCCATTACCTCCTGTGCCTCCACTCATCACCTCATTACCCATTACCTCCTGTGCCTCCACTCATCACCTCATTATCAATTACCTCCTGTGCCTTCACTCATCAACTCATTACCCATTAGTTCCTGTGCCTCCACTAATCACCTCATTATCCATTACCCATTACCTCCTGTGCCTTCACTCGTCACCTCATTACCCATTACCCATTATCTCCTGTGCCTCCACTCATCACCTCATTACCCATTACCCATTATCTCCTGTGCCTCCACCCATCACCTCATTACCCATTATCTCCTGTGCCTCCACTCATCACCTCATTATCCATTACCCATTAACTCCTGTGACTCCACTCATCAACTCATTACCCATTACCCATTAACTCCTGTGCCTTCACTCATTACCTCATTATCCATTATCCATTACCTCCTGTGCCCTCACTCATTACCTAATTATCCATTATCCATTACCTCCTGTGCCCTCACTCATTACCTAATTATCCATTACCCATTACCTCCTGTACCTTCACTCATCACCACATTACACATTACCTCCTGTGCCTCCACTCATCACCTCATTATCCATTACACATTACCTCCTGTGCCTCCACTCATCACCTCATTATCCATTACCCATTATCTCCTGTGCCTCCACACATCACCTCATCACCTCATTACACATAAGCTCCTGTGCCTTCACTCATCAGCTCATTACCCATTATCTCCTGTGCCTCCACTCATCACCTCATTACCCATTACCTCCTGTGCTTCCACTCATCACCTCATTATCCATTACCTCCTGTGCCTTCACTCATCAACTCATTACCCATTATCTCCTGTGCCTCCACTCATCACCTCATTATCCATTACCCATTAACTCCTGTGCCTCCACTCATCACCTCATTACCCATTACCCATTATCTCCTGTGCCTCCACTCATCACCTCATTATCCATTAGCTCCTGTGCCTTCACTCATCACCTCATTACCCATTATCTCCTGTGCCTCCACTCATCACCTCATTATCCATTACCCATTAACTCCTGTGCCTCCACTCATCACCTCATTACCCATTACCTCCTGTGCCTCCACTCATCACCTCATTACCCATTAGCTCCTGTGCCTTCACTCATCACCTCATTAACCATTAGCTCATGTGCCTCCACTCATCACCTCATTATCCATTATCCATTACCTCCTGTGCCCTCACTCATTACCTAATTATCCATCACCCATTATCTCCTGTGCCTTCACTCATCACCTCATTACACATTACCTCCTGTGCCTCCACTCATCACCCCATTATCCATTACCCATTAAATCCTGCGCCTCCACTCATCACCCCATTATCCATTACCCATTATCTCCTGTGCCTCCACTCATCACCTCATTATCCATTACCCATTACCTCCTGTGCCTCCACTCATCACCTCATTATCCATTACCAATTAACTCCTGTGCCTTCATTCATCATCTCATTACCCATTACCTCCTGTGCCTCCACTCACCGCCTCATTACCTATTGCCCATTACCTCCTGTGCCTTCACTCACCACCCCATTATCCATTATCTCCTGTGCCTTCACTCATCACCTCATTATCCATTACCCATTAGCTCCTGTGCCTTCACTCATCACGCCATTATCCATTACCCATTACCTCCTGTGCCTACACTCAACACCTCATTACCCATTACCTCTTGTGCCTCGACTCATCACCTCATTACCCATTACCCATTACCTCCTGTAACTCCACTCATCACCTCATTACCCATTACCCATTACCTCCAGTACCTCCACTCATCACCTCATTACCCATTACCCATTACCTCCTGTACCTCCACTCATCACCTCATTACCCATTACCCATTACCTCCAGTACCTCCACATCACCTCATTACCCATTACCCATTACCTCCTGTACCTCCTCTCATCACCTCATTACCCATTACCCATTACCTCCTGTACCTCCACTCATCACCTCATTACCCATTACCTCCTGTACCTCCACTCATCACCTGATTACCCATTACCCATTACCTCTTGTGCCTCCACTCATCACCTCATTATCCATTACCCATTACCTCCTGTCCCTCCACTCATCACATCATTACCCATTACCCATTACCTCCTGTACCTCCACTCATCACATCATTACCCATTACCCATTAACTCCTGTACCTCCACTCAACACCTCATTACCCATTACCCATTACCTCTTGTGCCTCCACTCATCACCTCATTACCCATGACCCATTGACTCCTGTACCTCCACTCATCACCTCATTACCCATTACCCATTACCTCCTGTGCATTCACTCATCACCACATTATCCATTACCCATTAGCTCCTGTGCCTTCACTAATCACCTCATTACCCATTACCCATTATCTCCTGTGCCTCCAATCATCACCTCATTACTCATTACCCATTACCTCCTGTGCCTCCACTCATCACCCCATTACCCATTACCCATTATCTCCTGTGCCTTCACTCATCATCTCATTACACATTACCCATTATCTCCTGTGCCTCCACTCATCACCTCATTATCCATTACCCATTATCTCCTGTGCCTTCACTCATCACGCCATTATCCATTACCCATTACCTCCTGTGCCTCCACTCATCACCTCATTACCCATTACCTCCTGTGCCTCCACTCATCACCTCATTATCAATTACCTCCTGTGCCTTCACTCATCAACTCATTACCCATTAGCTCCTGTGCCTCCACTAATCACCTCATTATCCATTACCCATTACCTCCTGTGCCTTCACTCGTCACCTCATTACCCATTACCCATTATCTCCTGTGCCTCCACTCATCACCTCATTACCCATTACCCATTATCTCCTGTGCCTCCACCCATCACCTCATTACCCATTATCTCCTGTGCCTCCACTCATCACCTCATTATCCATTACCCATTAACTCCTGTGACTCCACTCATCACCTCATTACCCATTACCCATTACCTCCTGTGCCTTCACTCATTACCTCATTATCCATTATCCATTACCTCCTGTGCCCTCAGTCATTACCAAATTATCCATTACCCATTATCTCCTGTGCCTTCACTCATCACCTCATTAACCATTAGCTCCTGTGTCTCCACTCATCACCTCATTATACATTACCCATTACCTCCTGTACCTTCACTCATCACCACATTACACATTACCTCCTGTGCCTCCACTCATCACCTCATTATCCATTACCCATTACCTCCTGTGCCTTCACTCATCACCTCACTACCCATTACCCATTATCTCCTGTGCCTCCACACATCACCTCATCACCTCATTACACATTAGCTCCTGTGCCTTCACTCATCACGCCATTATCCATTAACCATTACCTCCTGTGCCTCCACTCATCACCTCATTACCCATTACCTCCTGTGCTTCCACTCATCACCTCATTATTCATTACCTCCTGTGCCTTCACTCATCAACTCATTACCCATTAGCTCCTGTGCCTCCACTCATCACCTCATTATCCATTACCCATTATCTCCTGTGCCTCCACTCATCACCTCATTATCCATTAGCTCCTGTGCCTTCACTCATCACCTCATTACCCATTATCTCCTGTGCCTCCACTCATCACCTCATTATCCATTACCCATTAACTCCTGTGCCTCCACTCATCACCTCATTACACATTATCTCCTGTGCCTTCACTCATCACTTCATTACCCATTACCCATTACCTCCTGTGCCTCCACTCATCACCTCATTACCCATTAGCTCCTGTGCCTTCACTCATCACCTCATTAACCATTAGCTCATGTGCCTCCACTCATCACCTCATTATACATTACACATTACCTCCTGTACCTTCACTCATTACCTCATTATCCATTATCCATTACCTCCTGTGCCCTCACTCATTACCTAATTATCCATTACCCATTATCTCCTGTGCCTTCACTCATCACCTCATTACACATTACCTCCTGTGCCTCCACTCATCACCTCATTATTCATTACCCATTAAATCCTGCGCCTCCACTCATCACCCCATTATCCATGACCCATTATCTCCTGTGCCTCCACTCATCACCTCATTACCCATTATATCCTGTGCCTTCACTCATCACCTCATTATCCATTACCCATTATCTCCTGTGCCTCCACTCATCACTTCATTATCCATTACCCATTACCTCCTGTGACTCCACTCATCACCTCATTATCCATTACCAATTATCTCCTGTGCCTTCATTCATCATCTCATTACCCATTACCTCCTGTGCCTCCACTCATCGCCTCATTACCTATTACCCATTACCTCCTGTGCCTTCACTCACCACCCCATTATCCATTATCTCCTGTGCCTTCACTCATCAGCTCATTACCCATTACTTACTGTGCCTCCACTCATCACCTCATTACACATTACCCATTACCTCCTGTGCCTCCACTCATCACCTCATTATCCATTACCCATTAGCTCCTGTGCCTTCACTCATCACGCCATTATCCATTACCCATTACCTCCTGTGCCTCCACTCATCACCTCATTATCAATTACCTCCTGTGCCTTCACTCATCAACTCATTACCCATTAGCTCCTGTGCCTCCACTAATCACCTCATTATCCATTACCCATTATCTCCTGTGCCTCCACTCATCACCTCATTACCCATTATCTCCTGTGCCTCCACTCATCACCTCATTATCCATTACCCATTACCTCCTGTGCATTCACTCATCACCTCATTACCCATTACCTCCTGTGCCTCCACTCATCACCTCATTATCCATTACCCATTATCTCCTGTGCCTTCACTCGTCACCTCATTACCCATTACCCATTACCTCCTGTGCCTCCACTTATCACCTCATTATCCATTACCCATTATCTCCTGTGCCTTCACTCATCACCTCATTATCCTTTACCCATTATCTCCTGTGCCTGCACTCATCAACTCATTATCCATTACCCATTATCTCCTGAGCCTTCACTCATCACCTCACTACCCATTACCCATTATCTCCTGTGCCTCCACTCATCACCTCATTACACATTAGCTCCTGTGCCTTCACTCATCAGCTCATTACCCATTATCTCCTGTGCCTCCACTCATCACCTCATTATCCATTACCCATTAAATCCTGCGCCTCCACTCATCACCCCATTATCCATGACCCATTATCTCCTGTGCCTCCACTCATCACCTCATTACCCATTATCTCCTGTGCCTTCACTCATCACCTCATTATCCATTACCCATTATCTCCTGTGCCTCCACTCATCACTTCATTATCCATTACCCATTACCTCCTGTGCCTTCACTCATCACCTCATTACCCATTACCTCCTGTGACTCCACTCATCACCTCATTATCCATTACCAATTACCTCCTGTGCCTTCATTCATCACCTCATTACCCATTACCTCCTGTGCCTCCACTCATCGCCTCATTATCCATTACCCATTACCTCCTGTGCCTTCACTCATCACCTCATTACCCATTACCTCCTGTGCCTCCACTCATCAACTCATTACCTATTGCCCATTACCTCCTGTGCCTTCACTCATCACCTCATTACCCATTACCCATTATCTCCTGTGCCTCCACTCATCACCTCATTACCCATTGCCCATGACCTCCTGTGCCTTCACTCATCACCTCATTACCCATATTCTCCTGTGCCTTCACTCATCACCTCATTACCCATTACCTCCTGTGCCTTCATTCATCAACGCATTACCCATTAGCTCCTGTGCCACCACTAATCACCTCATTATCCATTACCCATTACCTCCTGTGCCTTCACTCGTCACCTCATTACCCATTACCCATTATCTCCTGTGCCTCCACTCATCACCTCATTATCCATTACCCATTACCTCCTGTGCCTTCACTCATCACCTCATTATCCTTTACCCATTATCTCCTGTGCCTTCACTCATCACCTCATTACCCATTACCTACTGTGCCTCCACTCATCACCTCATTATCCATTACCCATTACCTCCTGTGCCTTCACTCGTCACCTCATTACCCATTACCCATTACCTCCTGTGCCTCCACTTATCACCTCATTATCCATTACCCATTACCTCCTGTGCCTTCACTCATCACCACATTATCCTTTAACCATTATCTCCTGTGCCTGCACTCATCAACTCATTATCCATTACCCATTACCTCCTGTGCCTTCACTCATCACCTCATTACCCATTACCTCCTGTGCCTCCACTCATCACCTCATTATCCATTACCCATTACCTCCTGTGCCTCCACTCATCACCTCATTACCCATTGCCCATGACCTCCTGTGCCTTCACTCATCAACTCATTACCCATTACCTCCTGTGCCTCCACTCATCACCTCATTATCCATTACCCATTATCTCCTGTGCCTTCACTCATTACCTCATTATCCATTACCCATTATCTCCTGTGCCTTCACTCATCACCCCATTACACATTACCCATTATCTCCTGTGCCTTCACTCATCACCCCATTACACATTACCAATTATCTCCTGTGCCTTCACTCATCACCCCATTATCCATTACCCATTATCTCCTGTGCCTTCACTCATCACCCCATTACCCAATACCTGCTGTGCCTTCACTCATCACCCCATTATCCATTACCCATTATCTCCTTTGCCTTCACTCATCACCTCATTATCCATTACACATTACCTCCTGTGCCTTCACTCATGACCTCATTATCCATTATCCATTACCTCCTGTGCCCTCACTCATTAACTCATTATCCATTACCCATTACCTCCTGTGCCTTCACTCATCACCCCATTATCCATTACCCATTATCTCCTGTGCTTCCACTCATCACCCCATTATCCAATACCCATTATCTCCTGTGCCTTCACAAATCACTCCATTACCCAATACCTCCTGTGCCTTCACTCATCACCTCATTACCCACGATAACCCGTGCCTTCACTCAACACCACATTACCCATTACCTCCTGTGCCTCCACTCATCACCTCAATACCCATTATCTCATGTTCCTCCACTCATCACCTCATTATCGATTACCCATAACCTCCTGAGCCTTCACTCATCACCTCATTACCCATTACCTCCTGTGCCTCCACTCATCACCTCATTATCCAGTACCAATTACCTCCTGTGCCTTCACTCATCAGCTCATTTCCCATTACCTCCTGTGCCTCCACTCATCACCTCATTATCCATTACACATTACCTCCTGTGCCTCCACTCATCACCTCATTACCCATTGCCCATTACCTCCTGTGCCTTCACCCATCACCTCATTACCCATTATCTCCTGTGCCTTCACTCATTACCTCATTACCCATTACCTACTGTGCCTCCACTCATCACCTCATTTTCCATTACACATTATCTCCTGTGCCTCCATTCATCACATCATTATCCATTAACCATTACCTCCTGTGCCTCCACTCATCACCCCATTATCCATTACCCATTATCTCCTGTGCCTTCACTCTTCACCTCATTAACCATTACCTCCTGTGCCTCCACTTATCACCTCATTATCCATTACCCATTCCCTCCTGTGCCTTCACTCATCACCTCATTATCCATTATCGATTATCTCCTGTGCCTCCACTCATCACCTCATTATCCATTACCCATTACCTCCTGTGCCTTCACTCATCACCTCATTACCCATTAGCTTCTGCCTTCACTCACCACCTCATTACCCATTATCTCCTGTGCCTCCACTCATCACCTCATTATCCATTACCCATTAACTCCTGTGCCCTCACTCATTACCTCATTATCCATTACCTATTATCTCCTGTGCCTTCACTCATCACCCCATTATCCATTACCCATTACCTCCTGTGCCTTCACTCATCACCTCATTACCCATTACCTCCTGTGCCTCCACTCATCACCTCATTATCCAGTACCAATTACCTCCTGTGCCTTCACTCATCACCTCATTACCCATTACCTCCTGTGCCTCCACTCATCACCTCATTATCCATTACCCATTACCTCCTGTGCCTTCACTCATCACCTCATTATCCTTTACCCATTATCTCCTGTGCCTGCACTCATCAACTCATTATCCATTACCCATTACCTCCTGTGCCTTCACTCATCACCTCATTACCCATTACCTCCTGTGCCTCCACTCATCACCTCATTATCCATTACCCATTACCTCCTGTGCCTTCACTCGTCACCTCATTACCCATTACCCATTACCTCCTGTGCCTCCACTTATCACCTCATTATCCATTACCCATTACCTCCTGTGCCTTCACTCATCACCACATTATCCTTTAACCATTATCTCCTGTGCCTGCACTCATCAACTCATTATCCATTACCCATTACCTCCTGTGCCTTCACTCATCACCTCATTACCCATTACCTCCTGTGCCTCCACTCATCACCTCATTATCCATTACCCATTACCTCCTGTGCCTTCACTCATCACCTGATTACCCATTACCTCCTGTGCCTTCACTCATCACCTCATTATCCATTACCCATTACCTCCTGTGCCTTCACTCATCACCTCATTATCCATTACACATTACCTCCTGTGCCCTCACTCATTACCTCATTATCCATTACCCATTATCTCCTGTGCCTTCACTCATCACCCCATTATCCATTACCCATTATCTCCTGTGCCTTCACTCATCACCCCATTACCCAATACCCATTATCTCCTGTGCCTTCACAAATCACTCCATTACCCAATACCTCCTGTGCCTTCACTCATCACCTCATTACCCACGATAACCCGTGCCTTCACTCAACACCACATTACCCATTACCTCCTGTGCCTCCACTCATCACCTCAATACCCATTATCTCATGTTCCTCCACTCATCACCTCATTATCGATTACCCATAACCTCCTGTGCCTTCACTCATAACCTCATTACCCATTACCTCCTGAGCCTTCACTCATCAACTCATTACCCATTACCTCCTGTGCCTCCACTCATCACCTCATTATCCATTACACATTACCTCCTGTGCCTCCACTCATCACCTCATTACCCATTGCCCATTACCTCCTGTGCCTTCACCCATCACCTCATTACCCATTATCTCCTGTGCCTTCACTCATTACCTCATTACCCATTACCTACTGTGCCTCCACTCATCACCTCATTTTCCATTACACATTATCTCCTGTGCCTCCATTCATCACATCATTATCCATTAACCATTACCTCCTGTGCCTCCACTCATCACCCCATTATCCATTACCCATTATCTCCTGTGCCTTCACTCTTCACCTCATTAACCATTACCTCCTGTGCCTCCACTTATCACCTCATTATCCATTACCCATTCCCTCCTGTGCCTTCACTCATCACCTCATTATCCATTATCGATTATCTCCTGTGCCTCCACTCATCACCTCATTATCCATTACCCATTACCTCCTGTGCCTTCACTCATCACCTCATTACCCATTAGCTTCTGCCTTCACTCACCACCTCATTACCCATTATCTCCTGTGCCTCCACTCATCACCTCATTATCCATTACCCATTAACTCCTGTGCCCTCACTCATTACCTCATTATCCATTACCTATTATCTCCTGTGCCTTCACTCATCACCCCATTATCCATTACCCATTACCTCCTGTGCCTTCACTCATCACCTCATTACCCATTACCTCCTGTGCCTCCACTCATCACCTCATTATCCAGTACCAATTACCTCCTGTGCCTTCACTCATCACCTCATTACCCATTACCTCCTGTGCCTCCACTCATCACCTCATTATCCATTACCCATTACCTCCTGTGCCTTCACTCATCACCTCATTATCCTTTACCCATTATCTCCTGTGCCTGCACTCATCAACTCATTATCCATTACCCATTACCTCCTGTGCCTTCACTCATCACCTCATTACCCATTACCTCCTGTGCCTCCACTCATCACCTCATTATCCATTACCCATTACCTCCTGTGCCTTCACTCGTCACCTCATTACCCATTACCCATTACCTCCTGTGCCTCCACTTATCACCTCATTATCCATTACCCATTACCTCCTGTGCCTTCACTCATCACCACATTATCCTTTAACCATTATCTCCTGTGCCTGCACTCATCAACTCATTATCCATTACCCATTACCTCCTGTGCCTTCACTCATCACCTCATTACCCATTACCTCCTGTGCCTCCACTCATCAACTCATTACCTATTGCCCATTACCTCCTGTGCCTTCACTCATCACCTCATTACCCATTACCCATTATCTCCTGTGCCTCCACTCATCACCTCATTACCCATTACCCATTACCTCCTGTGCCTCCACTCATCAACTCATTACCTATTGCCCATTACCTCCTGTGCCTTCACTCATCACCTCATTATCCATTACCCATTATCTCCTGTGCCTTCACTCATCACCTCATTACCCATTATCTCCTGTGCCTTCACTCATCACCTCATTACCCATTACCTCCTGTGCCTTCATTCATCAACTCATTACCCATTAGCTCCTGTGCCACCACGAATCACCTCATTATCCATTACCCATTACCTCCTGTGCCTTCACTCGTCACCTCATTACCCATTACCCATTATCTCCTGTGCCTCCACTCATCACCTCATTATCCATTACCCATTACCTCCTGTGCCTTCACTCATCACCTCATTATCCTTTACCCATTATCTCCTGTGCCTGCACTCATCAACTCATTATCCATTACCCATTACCTCCTGTGCCTTCACTCATCACCTCATTACCCATTACCTCCTGTGCCTCCACTCATCACCTCATTATCCATTACCCATTACCTCCTGTGCCTTCACTCGTCACCTCATTACCCATTACCCATTACCTCCTGTGCCTCCACTTATCACCTCATTATCCATTACCCATTACCTCCTGTGCCTTCACTCATCACCACATTATCCTTTAACCATTATCTCCTGTGCCTGCACTCATCAACTCATTATCCATTACCCATTACCTCCTGTGCCTTCACTCATCACCTCATTACCCATTACCTCCTGTGCCTCCACTCATCACCTCATTATCCATTACCCATTACCTCCTGTGCCTCCACTCATCACCTCATTACCCATTGCCCATGACCTCCTGTGCCTTCACTCATCAACTCATTACCCATTACCTCCTGTGCCTCCACTCATCACCTCATTATCCATTACCCATTATCTCCTGTGCCTTCACTCATTACCTCATTATCCATTACCCATTATCTCCTGTGCCTTCACTCATCACCCCATTACACATTACCAATTATCTCCTGTGCCTTCACTCATCACCCCATTACCCAATACCTGCTGTGCCTTCACTCATCACCCCATTATCCATTACCCATTATCTCCTTTGCCTTCACTCATCACCTCATTATCCATTACACATTACCTCCTGTGCCTTCACTCATGACCTCATTATCCATTATCCATTACCTCCTGTGCCCTCACTCATTAACTCATTATCCATTACCCATTATCTCCTGTGCCTTCACTCATCACCCCATTATCCATTACCCATTATCTCCTGTGCTTCCACTCATCACCCTATTATCCAATACCCATTATCTCCTGTGCCTTCACTCATCACCCCATTACCCAATACCTGCTGTGCCTTCACTCATCACCCCATTATCCATTATCCATTATCTCCTGTGCCTTCACTCATCACCCCATTATCCATTACCCATTATCTCCTTTGCCTTCACTCATCACCTCATTATCCATTACACATTACCTCCTGTGCCTTCACTCATGACCTCATTATCCATTATCCATTACCTCCTGTGCCCTCACTCATTAACCCATTATCCATTACCCATTATCTCCTGTGCCTTCACTCATCACCCCATTACCCAATACCCATTATCTCCTGTGCCTTCACAAATCACTCCATTACCCAATACCTCCTGTGCCTTCACTCATCACCTCATTACCCACGATAACCCGTGCCTTCACTCAACACCACATTACCCATTACCTCCTGTGCCTCCACTCATCACCTCAATACCCATTATCTCATGTTCCTCCACTCATCACCTCATTATCGATTACCCATAACCTCCTGTGCCTTCACTCATAACCTCATTACCCATTACCTCCTGAGCCTTCACTCATCACCTCATTACCCATTACCTCCTGTGCCTCCACTCATCACCTCATTATCCAGTACCAATTACCTCCTGTGCCTTCACTCATCAGCTCATTTCCCATTACCTCCTGTGCCTCCACTCATCACCTCATTATCCATTACACATTACCTCCTGTGCCTCCACTCATCACCTCATTACCCATTGCCCATTACCTCCTGTGCCTTCACCCATCACCTCATTACCCATTATCTCCTGTGCCTTCACTCATTACCTCATTACCCATTACCTACTGTGCCTCCACTCATCACCTCATTTTCCATTACACATTATCTCCTGTGCCTCCATTCATCACATCATTATCCATTAACCATTACCTCCTGTGCCTCCACTCATCACCCCATTATCCATTACCCATTATCTCCTGTGCCTTCACTCTTCACCTCATTAACCATTACCTCCTGTGCCTCCACTTATCACCTCATTATCCATTACCCATTCCCTCCTGTGCCTTCACTCATCACCTCATTATCCATTATCGATTATCTCCTGTGCCTCCACTCATCACCTCATTATCCATTACCCATTACCTCCTGTGCCTTCACTCATCACCTCATTACCCATTAGCTTCTGCCTTCACTCACCACCTCATTACCCATTATCTCCTGTGCCTCCACTCATCACCTCATTATCCATTACCCATTAACTCCTGTGCCCTCACTCATTACCTCATTATCCATTACCTATTATCTCCTGTGCCTTCACTCATCACCCCATTATCCATTACCCATTATCTCCTGTGCCTTCACTCATCAGCCCATTATCCATTACCCATTATCTCCTGTGCCTTCACTCATCACCCCATTATCCATTACCCATTATCTCCTGTGCCTTCACTCATCAGCCCATTATCCATTACCCATTAACTCCTGTGCCCTCACTCATTACCTCATTATCCATTACCTATTATCTCCTGTGCCTTCACTCATCACCCCATTATCCATTACCCATTACCTCCTGTGCCTTCACTCATCACCTCATTACCCATTACCTCCTGTGCCTCCACTCATCACCTCATTATCCAGTACCAATTACCTCCTGTGCCTTCACTCATCACCTCATTACCCATTACCTCCTGTGCCTCCACTCATCACCTCATTATCCATTACCCATTACCTCCTGTGCCTTCACTCATCACCTCATTATCCTTTACCCATTATCTCCTGTGCCTGCACTCATCAACTCATTATCCATTACCCATTACCTCCTGTGCCTTCACTCATCACCTCATTACCCATTACCTCCTGTGCCTCCACTCATCACCTCATTATCCATTACCCATTACCTCCTGTGCCTTCACTCGTCACCTCATTACCCATTACCCATTACCTCCTGTGCCTCCACTTATCACCTCATTATCCATTACCCATTACCTCCTGTGCCTTCACTCATCACCACATTATCCTTTAACCATTATCTCCTGTGCCTGCACTCATCAACTCATTATCCATTACCCATTACCTCCTGTGCCTTCACTCATCACCTCATTACCCATTACCTCCTGTGCCTCCACTCATCACCTCATTATCCATTACCCATTACCTCCTGTGCCTTCACTCATCACCTCATTACCCATTACCTCCTGTGCCTTCACTCATCACCTCATTATCCATTACACATTACCTCCTGTGCCTTCACTCATGACCTCATTATCCATTATCCATTACCTCCTGTGCCCTCACTCATTACCTCATTATCCATTACCCATTATCTCCTGTGCCTTCACTCATCACCCCATTATCCATTACCCATTACCTCCTGTGCCTTCACTCAACACCACATTACCCATTACCTCCTGTGCCTCCACTCATCACCTCAATACCCATTATCTCATGTTCCTCCACTCATCACCTCATTATCGATTACCCATAACCTCCTGTGCCTTCACTCATAACCTCATTACCCATTACCTCCTGAGCCTTCACTCATCACCTCATTACCCATTACCTCCTGTGCCTCCACTCATCACCTCATTATCCAGTACCAATTACCTCCTGTGCCTTCACTCATCAGCTCATTTCCCATTACCTCCTGTGCCTCCACTCATCACCTCATTATCCATTACACATTACCTCCTGTGCCTCCACTCATCACCTCATTACCCATTGCCCATTACCTCCTGTGCCTTCACCCATCACCTCATTACCCATTATCTCCTGTGCCTTCACTCATTACCTCATTACCCATTACCTACTGTGCCTCCACTCATCACCTCATTTTCCATTACACATTATCTCCTGTGCCTCCATTCATCACATCATTATCCATTAACCATTACCTCCTGTGCCTCCACTCATCACCCCATTATCCATGACCCATTATCTCTTGTGCCTTCACTCTTCACCTCATTAACCATTACCTCCTGTGCCTCCACTTATCACCTCATTATCCATTACCCATTCCCTCCTGTGCCTTCACTCATCACCTCATTATCCATTATCGATTATCTCCTGTGCCTCCACTCATCACCTCATTATCCATTACCCATTACCTCCTGTGCCTTCACTCATCACCTCATTACCCATTAGCTTCTGCCTTCACTCACCACCTCATTACCCATTATCTCCTGTGCCTCCACTCATCACCTCATTATCCATTACCCATTAACTCCTGTGCCCTCACTCATTACCTCATTATCCATTACCTATTATCTCCTGTGCCTTCACTCATCACCCCATTATCCATTACCCATTATCTCCTGTGCCTTCACTCATCAGCCCATTATCCATTACCCATTATCTCCTGTGCCTTCACTCATCACCCCATTATCCATTACCCATTATCTTCTGTGCCTTCACTCATCACCCCATTACACATTACCCATTACCTCCTGTGCCTCCACTCATCACCTCATTATCCATTACCCATTATCTCCTGTGCCTTCACTCATCACCCCATTACACATTACCCATTATCTCCTGTGCCTTCACTCATCACCCCGTTACCCAATACCTGCTGTGCCTTCACTCATCACCCCATTATCCATTACCCATTATCTCCTGTGCCTTCACTCATCACCCCATTATCCATTACCCATTATCTCCTGTGCCTTCACTCATCACCCCATTATCCATTACCCATTATCTCCTGTGCCTTCACTCATCAGCCCATTATCCATTACCCATTACCTCCTGTGCCTTCACTCATCACCTCATTACCCATTACCTCCTGTGCCTCCACTCATCACCTCATTATCCATTACCCATTACCTCCTGTGCCCTCACTCATTACCTCATTATCCATTACCCATTATCTCCTGTGCCTTCACTCATCACCCCATTATCCATTACCCATTACCTCCTGTGCCTTCACTCAACACCACATTACCCATTACCTCCTGTGCCTCCACTCATCACCTCAATACCCATTATCTCATGTTCCTCCACTCATCACCTCATTATCGATTACCCATAACCTCCTGTGCCTTCACTCATAACCTCATTACCCATTACCTCCTGAGCCTTCACTCATCACCTCATTACCCATTACCTCCTGTGCCTCCACTCATCACCTCATTATCCAGTACCAATTACCTCCTGTGCCTTCACTCATCAGCTCATTTCCCATTACCTCCTGTGCCTCCACTCATCACCTCATTATCCATTACACATTACCTCCTGTGCCTCCACTCATCACCTCATTACCCATTGCCCATTACCTCCTGTGCCTTCACCCATCACCTCATTACCCATTATCTCCTGTGCCTTCACTCATTACCTCATTACCCATTACCTACTGTGCCTCCACTCATCACCTCATTTTCCATTACACATTATCTCCTGTGCCTCCATTCATCACATCATTATCCATTAACCATTACCTCCTGTGCCTCCACTCATCACCCCATTATCCATTACCCATTATCTCCTGTGCCTTCACTCTTCACCTCATTAACCATTACCTCCTGTGCCTCCACTTATCACCTCATTATCCATTACCCATTCCCTCCTGTGCCTTCACTCATCACCTCATTATCCATTATCGATTATCTCCTGTGCCTCCACTCATCACCTCATTATCCATTACCCATTACATCCTGTGCCTTCACTCATCACCTCATTACCCATTAGCTTCTGCCTTCACTCACCACCTCATTACCCATTATCTCCTGTGCCTCCACTCATCACCTCATTATCCATTACCCATTAACTCCTGTGCCCTCACTCATTACCTCATTATCCATTACCTATTATCTCCTGTGCCTTCACTCATCACCCCATTATCCATTACCCATTATCTCCTGTGCCTTCACTCATCAGCCCATTATCCATTACCCATTATCTCCTGTGCCTTCACTCATCACCCCATTATCCATTACCCATTATCTTCTGTGCCTTCACTCATCACCCCATTACACATTACCCATTACCTCCTGTGCCTCCACTCATCACCTCATTATCCATTACCCATTATCTCCTGTGCCTTCACTCATCACCCCATTACACATTACCCATTATCTCCTGTGCCTTCACTCATCACCCCGTTACCCAATACCTGCTGTGCCTTCACTCATCACCCCATTATCCATTACCCATTATCTCCTGTGCCTTCACTCATCACCCCATTATCCATTACCCATTATCTCCTGTGCCTTCACTCATCACCCCATTATCCATTACCCATTATCTCCTGTGCCTTCACTCATCACCCCATTACACATTACCCATTACCTCCTGTGCCTCCACTCATCACCTCATTATCCATTACACATTACCTCCTGTGCCTTCACTCATCACCTCATTATCCATTATCCATTACCTCCTGTGCCTCCTCTCATCACCTCATTATCCATTACCCATTACCTCCTGTGCCTTCACTCATCACCTCATTACCTATTACCCATTATCTCCTGTGCCTCCACTCATCACCTCGTTACCCATTACCCATTATCTCCTGTGCCTCCACTCATCACCTCATTACCCATTAGCTCCTGTGCCTTCACTCATCACCTCATTACCCATTATCTCCTGTGCCTCCACTCATCACCTCATTATCCATTACCCATTATCTCCTGTGCCTTCAATCATCACCCCATTATCCATTACCCATTATCTCCTGTGCCTTCACTCATCACCCCATTACCCAATACCCATTATCTCCTGTGCCTTCACAAATCACTCCATTACCCAATACCTCCTGTGCCTTCACTCATCACCTCATTACCCACGATAACCCGTGCCTTCACTCAACACCACATTACCCATTACCTCCTGTGCCTCCACTCATCACCCCATTATCCATTACCCATTATCTCCTGTGCCTTCACTCTTCACCTCATTAACCATTACCTCCTGTGCCTCCACTTATCACCTCATTATCCATTACCCATTCCCTCCTGTGCCTTCACTCATCACCTCATTATCCATTATCGATTATCTCCTGTGCCTCCACTCATCACCTCATTATCCATTACCCATTACCTCCTGTGCCTTCACTCATCACCTCATTACCCATTAGCTTCTGCCTTCACTCACCACCTCATTACCCATTATCTCCTGTGCCTCCACTCATCACCTCATTATCCATTACCCATTAACTCCTGTGCCCTCACTCATTACCTCATTATCCATTACCTATTATCTCCTGTGCCTTCACTCATCACCCCATTATCCATTACCCATTATCTCCTGTGCCTTCACTCATCAGCCCATTATCCATTACCCATTATCTCCTGTGCCTTCACTCATCACCCCATTATCCATTACCCATTATCTTCTGTGCCTTCACTCATCACCCCATTACACATTACCCATTACCTCCTGTGCCTCCACTCATCACCTCATTATCCATTACCCATTATCTCCTGTGCCTTCACTCATCACCCCATTACACATTACCCATTATCTCCTGTGCCTTCACTCATCACCCCGTTACCCAATACCTGCTGTGCCTTCACTCATCACCCCATTATCCATTACCCATTATCTCCTGTGCCTTCACTCATCACCCCATTATCCATTACCCATTATCTCCTGTGCCTTCACTCATCACCCCATTATCCATTACCCATTATCTCCTGTGCCTTCACTCATCACCCCATTACACATTACCCATTACCTCCTGTGCCTCCACTCATCACCTCATTATCCATTACACATTACCTCCTGTGCCTTCACTCATCACCTCATTATCCATTATCCATTACCTCCTGTGCCTCCTCTCATCACCTCATTATCCATTACCCATTACCTCCTGTGCCTTCACTCATCACCTCATTACCTATTACCCATTATCTCCTGTGCCTCCACTCATCACCTCGTTACCCATTACCCATTATCTCCTGTGCCTCCACTCATCACCTCATTACCCATTAGCTCCTGTGCCTTCACTCATCACCTCATTACCCATTATCTCCTGTGCCTCCACTCATCACCTCATTATCCATTACCCATTATCTCCTGTGCCTTCAATCATCACCCCATTATCCATTACCCATTATCTCCTGTGCCTTCACTCATCACCCCATTACCCAATACCCATTATCTCCTGTGCCTTCACAAATCACTCCATTACCCAATACCTCCTGTGCCTTCACTCATCACCTCATTACCCACGATAACCCGTGCCTTCACTCAACACCACATTACCCATTACCTCCTGTGCCTCCACTCATCACCTCAATACCCATTATCTCATGTTCCTCCACTCATCACCTCATTATCGATTACCCATAACCTCCTGTGCCTTCACTCATAACCTCATTACCCATTACCTCCTGAGCCTTCACTCATCACCTCATTACCCATTACCTCCTGTGCCTCCACTCATCACCTCATTATCCAGTACCAATTACCTCCTGTGCCTTCACTCATCAGCTCATTTCCCATTACCTCCTGTGCCTCCACTCATCACCTCATTATCCATTACACATTACCTCCTGTGCCTCCACTCATCACCTCATTACCCATTGCCCATTACCTCCTGTGCCTTCACCCATCACCTCATTACCCATTATCTCCTGTGCCTTCACTCATTACCTCATTACCCATTACCTACTGTGCCTCCACTCATCACCTCATTTTCCATTACACATTATCTCCTGTGCCTCCATTCATCACATCATTATCCATTAACCATTACCTCCTGTGCCTCCACTCATCACCCCATTATCCATTACCCATTATCTCCTGTGCCTTCACTCTTCACCTCATTAACCATTACCTCCTGTGCCTCCACTTATCACCTCATTATCCATTACCCATTCCCTCCTGTGCCTTCACTCATCACCTCATTATCCATTATCGATTATCTCCTGTGCCTCCACTCATCACCTCATTATCCATTACCCATTCCCTCCTGTGCCTTCACTCATCACCTCATTATCCATTATCGATTATCTCCTGTGCCTCCACTCATCACCTCATTATCCATTACCCATTACCTCCTGTGCCTTCACTCATCACCTCATTACCCATTAGCTTCTGCCTTCACTCACCACCTCATTACCCATTATCTCCCGTGCCTCCACTCATCACCTCATTATCCATTACCCATTAACTCCTGTGCCCTCACTCATTACCTCATTATCCATTACCTATTATCTCCTGTGCCTTCACTCATCACCCCATTATCCATTACCCATTACCTCCTGTGCCTTCACTCATCACCTCATTACCCATTACCTCCTGTGCCTCCACTCATCACCTCATTATCCAGTACCAATTACCTCCTGTGCCTTCACTCATCAACTCATTACCCATTACCTCCTGTGCCTCCACTCATCACCTCATTATCCATTACCCATTATCTCCTGTGCCTTCACTCATCACCCCATTATCCATTACCCATTATCTCCTGTGCCTTCACTCATCACCCCATTACACATTACCAATTATCTCCTGTGCCTTCACTCATCACCCCATTACCCAATACCTGCTGTGCCTTCACTCATCACCCCATTATCCATTACCCATTATCTCCTTTGCCTTCACTCATCACCTCATTATTCATTACACATTACCTCCTGTGCCTTCACTCATGACCTCATTATCCATTATCCATTACCTCCTGTGCCCTCACTCATTACCTCATTATCCATTACCCATTATCTCCTGTGCCTTCACTCATCAGCCCATTATCCATTACCCATTATCTCCTGTGCCTTCACTCATCACCCCATTATCCATTACCCATTATCTCCTGTGCCTTCACTCATCAGCCCATTATCCATTACCCATTATCTCCTGTGCCTTCACTCATCACCCCATTATCCATTACCCATTATCTTCTGTGCCTTCACTCATCACCCCATTACACATTACCCATTACCTCCTGTGCCTCCACTCATCACCTCATTATCCATTACCCATTATCTCCTGTGCCTTCTCTCATCACCCCGTTACCCAATACCTGCTGTGCCTTCACTCATCACCCCATTATCCATTACCCATTATCTCCTGTGCCTTCACTCATCACCCCATTATCCATTACCCATTATCTCCTGTGCCTTCACTCATCACCCCATTACACATTACCCATTACCTCCTGTGCCTCCACTCATCACCTCATTATCCATTACACATTACCTCCTGTGCCTTCACTCATCACCTCATTGTCCATTATCCATTACCTCCTGTGCCTCCTCTCATCACCTCATTATCCATTACCCATTACCTCCTGTGCCTTCACTCATCACCTCATTACCTATTACCCATTATCTCCTGTGCCTCCACTCATCACCTCGTTACCCATTACCCATTATCTCCTGTGCCTCCACTCATCACCTCATTACCCATTAGCTCCTGTGCCTTCACTCATCACCTCATTACCCATTATCTCCTGTGCCTCCACTCATCACCTCATTATCCATTACCCATTAACCCCTGTGCCTCCACTCATCACCCTATTATCCATTACCCATTATCTCCTGTGCCTTCACTCTTCACCTCATTACCCATTACCTCCTTTGCCTCCACTCATCACCTCATTATCCATTACCCTTTACCTCCTGTGCCTCCACTCATCACCTCATTACCCATTACCCATTATCTCCTGTGCCTTCACTCATCACCTCATTACTCATTACCTCCTGTGCCTCCACTTATCACCTCATTATCCATAACCCATTACCTCCTGTGCCTTCACTCATCACCTCATTATCCATTACCCATTACCTCCTGTGCCTTCACTCATCACCTCAATACCCATTACCTCCTGTGCCTCCACTCATCACCTCATTATCCATTACCCATTACCTCCTGTGCCTTCACTCATCACCTCATTACCCATTATCTCCTGTGCCTCCACTCATCAACTCATTACCCTGTACCCATTATCTCCTGTGCCTCCTCTCATCACCTCATTACCCATTAGCTCCTGTGCCTTCACTCATCACCTCATTACCAATTACCATTACCTCCTGTGCCTTCACTCATCACCTCATTATCCATTACCCATTCCCTCGTGTGCCTCCACTCATCACCTCATTATCCATTACCCATTACCTCCTGTGCCTTCACTCATCACCTCATTACCCATTAGCTTCTGCCTTCACTCACCACCTCATTACCCATTATCTCCTGTGCCTCCACTCATCACCTCATTATCCATTACCCATTAACTCCTGTGCCCTCACTCATTACCTCATTATCCATTACCTATTATCTCCTGTGCCTTCACTCATCACCCCATTATCCATTACCTCCTGTGCCTCCACTCATCACCTCATTATCCAGTACCAATTACCTCTTGTGCCGTCACTCATCAACTCATTAACCATTACCTCCTGTGCCTCCACTCATCACCTCATTATCCATTACCCATTATCTCCTGTGCCTTCACTCATCACCCCATTATCCATTACCCATTACCTCCTGTGCCTCCACTCATCACCTCATTATCCATTACCCATTCCCTCCTGTGCCTTCACTCATCACCTCATTATCCATTATCGATTATCTCCTGTGCCTCCACTCATCACCTCATTATCCATTACCCATTACCTCCTGTGCCTTCACTCATCACCTCATTACCCATTAGCTTCTGCCTTCACTCACCACCTCATTACCCATTATCTCCTGTGCCTCCACTCATCACCTCATTATCCATTACCCATTAACTCCTGTGCCCTCACTCATTACCTCATTATCCATTACCTATTATCTCCTGTGCCTTCACTCATCACCCCATTATCCATTACCCATTACCTCCTGTGCCTTCACTCATCACCTCATTACCCATTACCTCCTGTGCCTCCACTCATCACCTCATTATCCAGTACCAATTACCTCCTGTGCCTTCACTCATCAACTCATTACCCATTACCTCCTGTGCCTCCACTCATCACATCATTATCCATTACCCATTATCTCCTGTGCCTTCACTCATCACCCCATTACACATTACCAATTATCTCCTGTGCCTTCACTCATCACCCCATTACCCAATACCTGCTGTGCCTTCACTCATCACCCCATTATCCATTACCCATTATCTCCTTTGCCTTCACTCATCACCTCATTATCCATTACACATTACCTCCTGTGCCTTCACTCATCAGCCCATTATCCATTACCCATTATCTCCTGTGCCTTCACTCATCAGCCCATTATCCATTACCCATTATCTCCTGTGCCTTCACTCATCAGCCCATTATCCATTACCCATTATCTCCTGTGCCTTCACTCATCACCCCATTATCCATTACCCATTATCTCCTGTGCCTTCACTCATCAGCCCATTATCCATTACCCATTATCTCCTGTGCCTTCACTCATCACCCCATTATCCATTACCCATTATCTTCTGTGCCTTCACTCATCACCCCATTACACATTACCCATTACCTCCTGTGCCTCCACTCATCACCTCATTATCCATTACCCATTATCTCCTGTGCCTTCACTCATCACCCCATTACACATTACCCATTATCTCCTGTGCCTTCTCTCATCACCCCGTTACCCAATACCTGCTGTGCCTTCACTCATCACCCCATTATCCATTACCCATTATCTCCTGTGCCTTCACTCATCACCCCATTATCCATTACCCATTATCTCCTGTGCCTTCACTCATCACCCCATTACACATTACCCATTACCTCCTGTGCCTCCACTCATCACCTCATTATCCATTACACATTACCTCCTGTGCCTTCACTCATCACCTCATTATCCATTATCCATTACCTCCTGTGCCTCCTCTCATCACCTCATTATCCATTACCCATTACCTCCTGTGCCTTCACTCATCACCTCATTACCTATTACCCATTATCTCCTGTGCCTCCACTCATCACCTCGTTACCCATTACCCATTATCTCCTGTGCCTCCACTCATCACCTCATTACCCATTAGCTCCTGTGCCTTCACTCATCACCTCATTACCCATTATCTCCTGTGCCTCCACTCATCACCTCATTATCCATTACCCATTAACCCCTGTGCCTCCACTCATCACCCTATTATCCATTACCCATTATCTCCTGTGCCTTCACTCTTCACCTCATTACCCATTACCTCCTTTGCCTCCACTCATCACCTCATTATCCATTACCCTTTACCTCCTGTGCCTCCACTCATCACCTCATTACCCATTACCCATTATCTCCTGTGCCATCACTCTTCACCTCATTACTCATTACCTCCTGTGCCTCCACTTATCACCTCATTATCCATAACCCATTACCTCCTGTGCCTTCACTCATCACCTCATTATCCATTACCCATTACCTCCTGTGCCTTCACTCATCACCTCAATACCCATTACCTCCTGTGCCTCCACTCATCACCTCATTATCCATTACCCATTACCTCCTGTGCCTTCACTCATCACCTCATTACCCATTATCTCCTGTGCCTCCACTCATCAACTCATTACCCTGTACCCATTATCTCCTGTGCCTCCTCTCATCACCTCATTACCCATTAGCTCCTGTGCCTTCACTCATCACCTCATTACCAATTACCATTACCTCCTGTGCCTTCACTCATCACCTCATTATCCATTACCCATTCCCTCGTGTGCCTCCACTCATCACCTCATTATCCATTACCCATTACCTCCTGTGCCTTCACTCATCACCTCATTACCCATTAGCTTCTGCCTTCACTCACCACCTCATTACCCATTATCTCCTGTGCCTCCACTCATCACCTCATTATCCATTACCCATTAACTCCTGTGCCCTCACTCATTACCTCATTATCCATTACCTATTATCTCCTGTGCCTTCACTCATCACCCCATTATCCATTACCTCCTGTGCCTCCACTCATCACCTCATTATCCAGTACCAATTACCTCTTGTGCCTTCACTCATCAACTCATTAACCATTACCTCCTGTGCCTCCACTCATCACCTCATTATCCATTACCCATTATCTCCTGTGCCTTCACTCATCACCCCATTATCCATTACCCATTACCTCCTGTGCCTCCACTCATCACCTCATTATCCATTACCCATTCCCTCCTGTGCCTTCACTCATCACCTCATTATCCATTATCGATTATCTCCTGTGCCTCCACTCATCACCTCATTATCCATTACCCATTACCTCCTGTGCCTTCACTCATCACCTCATTACCCATTAGCTTCTGCCTTCACTCACCACCTCATTACCCATTATCTCCTGTGCCTCCACTCATCACCTCATTATCCATTACCCATTAACTCCTGTGCCCTCACTCATTACCTCATTATCCATTACCTATTATCTCCTGTGCCTTCACTCATCACCCCATTATCCATTACCCATTACCTCCTGTGCCTTCACTCATCACCTCATTACCCATTACCTCCTGTGCCTCCACTCATCACCTCATTATCCAGTACCAATTACCTCCTGTGCCTTCACTCATCAACTCATTACCCATTACCTCCTGTGCCTCCACTCATCACCTCATTATCCATTACCCATTATCTCCTGTGCCTTCACTCATCACCTCATTATCCATTACCCATTATCTCCTGTGCCTTCACTCATCACCCCATTACACATTACCAATTATCTCCTGTGCCTTCACTCATCACCCCATTACCCAATACCTGCTGTGCCTTCACTCATCACCCCATTATCCATTACCCATTATCTCCTTTGCCTTCACTCATCACCTCATTATCCATTACACATTACCTCCTGTGCCTTCACTCATCAGCCCATTATCCATTACCCATTATCTCCTGTGCCTTCACTCATCACCCCATTACACATTACCCATTATCTCCTGTGCCTTCACTCATCACCCCATTACCCAATACCAGCTGTGCCTTCACTCATCACCCCATTATCCATTACCCATTATCTCCTGTGCCTTCACTCATCACCCCATTATCCATTACCCATTATCTCCTGTGCCTTCACTCATCACCCCATTATCCATTACCCATTATCTCCTGTGCCTTCACTCATCACCCCATTACCCATTACCTCCTGTGCCTCCACTCATCACCTCATTATCCATTACCCATTATCTCCTGTGCCTTCACTCATCACCCCATTACACATTACCCATTATCTCCTGTGCCTTCACTCATCACCCAATTACCCAATACCTGCTGTGCCTTCACTCATCACCCCATTATCCATTACCCATTATCTCCTGTGCCTTCACTCATCACCCCATTATCCATTACCCATTATCTCCTGTGCCTTCACTCATCACCCCATTATCCATTACCCATTATCTCCTGTGCCTTCACTCATCACCCCATTACACATTACCCATTACCAGCTGTGCCTCCACTCATCACCTCATTATCCATTACACATTACCTCCTGTGCCTTCACTCATCACCTCATTATCCATTATCCATTACCTCCTGTGCCTCCTCTCATCACCTCATTATCCATTACCCATTACCTCCTGTGCCTTCACTCATCACCTCATTACCCATTACCCATTATCTCCTGTGCCTCCAATCATCACCTCGTTACCCATTACCCATTATCTCCTGTGCCTCCACTCATCACCTCATTACCCATTAGCTCCTGTGCCTTCACTCATCACCTCATTACCCATTATCTCCTGTGCCTCCACTCATCACCTCATTATCCATTACCCATTAACCCCTGTGCCTCCACTCATCACCCTATTATCCATTACCCATTATCTCCTGTGCCTTCACTCATCACCTCATTACCCATTACCTCCTGTGCCTCCACTCATCACCTCATTATCCATTACCCTTTACCTCCTGTGCCTCCACTCATCACCTCATTACCCATTGCCCATGACCTCCTGTGCCTTCACTCATCACCTCATTACCCATTATCTCCTGTGCCTTCACTCATCACCTCATTACTCATTACCTCCTGTGCCTCCACTTATCACCTCATTATCCATAACCCATTACCTCCTGTGTCTTCACTCATCACCCCATTACACATTACCCATTATCTCCTGTGCCTTCACTCATCACCCAATTACCCAATACCTGCTGTGCCTTCACTCATCACCCCATTATCCATTACCCATTATCTCCTGTGCCTTCACTCATCACCCCATTATCCATTACCCATTATCTCCTGTGCCTTCACTCATCACCCCATTATCCATTACCCATTATCTCCTGTGCCTTCACTCATCACCCCATTATCCATTACCCATTATCTCCTGTGCCTTCACTCATCACCCCATTACACATTACCCATTACCAGCTGTGCCTCCACTCATCACCTCATTATCCATTACACATTACCTCCTGTGCCTTCACTCATCACCTCATTATCCATTATCCATTACCTCCTGTGCCTCCTCTCATCACCTCATTATCCATTACCCATTACCTCCTGTGCCTTCACTCATCACCTCATTACCCATTACCCATTATCTCCTGTGCCTCCACTCATCACCTCGTTACCCATTACCCATTATCTCCTGTGCCTCCACTCATCACCTCATTACCCATTAGCTCCTGTGCCTTCACTCATCACCTCATTACCCATTATCTCCTGTGCCTCCACTCATCACCTCATTATCCATTACCCATTAACCCCTGTGCCTCCACTCATTACCCTATTATCCATTACCCATTATCTCCTGTGCCTTCACTCATCACCTCATTACCCATTACCTCCTGTGCCTCCACTCATCACCTCATTATCCATTACCCTTTACCTCCTGTGCCTCCACTCATCACCTCATTACCCATTGCCCATGACCTCCTGTGCCTTCACTCATCACCTCATTACCCATTATCTCCTGTGCCTTCACTCATCACCTCATTACTCATTACCTCCTGTGCCTCCACTTATCACCTCATTATCCATAACCCATTACCTCCTGTGTCTTCACTCATCACCTCATTATCCATTACCCATTACCTCCTGTGCCTTCACTCATCACCTCATTACCCATTACCTCCTGTGCCTCCACTCATCACCTCATTATCCATTACCCATTAACTCATGTGCCTTCACTCATCACCTCATTACCCATTACCCATTATCTCCTGTGCCTTCACTCATCAACTCATTACCCTGTACCCATTATCTCCTGTGCCTCCTCTCATCACCTCATTACCCATTAGCTCCTGTGCCTTCACTCATCACCTCATTACCCATTACCATTACCTCCTGTGCCTTCACTCATCACCTCATTATCCATTATCCATTACCTCCTGTGCCCTCACTCATTACCTCATTATCCATTCCCATTATCTCCTGTGCCTTCAATCATCACCCCATTTCCCAATACTTCCTGTGCCTTCACTCATCACATCATTATCCATTACCCATTATCTCCTCTGCCTTCACTCATCACCCCATTATCCATTACCCATTATCTCCTGTGCCTTCACTAAACACCCCAGGACCAAATACCTCCTGTGACTTCACTCTTCAACTCATTACCCATTAACTCCAGTGCCTCCACTCATCACCTCATTATCCATTACCCATTACATCCTGTGCCTCCACTCATCACCTCATTACCCATTACCCATTACCTCCTGTGCCTTCACTCATCACCTCATTACCCATGATCTCCTCTGCCTTTACTCATCACCTCATTACCCATTACCTCCTGTCCCTCCACTCATCACCTCATTACCCATTATCTCCTGTGCCTCCACCCATCACCTCATTATCCATTACCCATTACCTCCTGTGCCTTCACTCATCACCTCATTACCCATTACCTCCTCTGCCTTCACTCATCTCCTCATTACCCATTACCTCCTGTGCGTCCACTCATCACCTCATTATCCAGTACCAATTACCTCCTGTGCCTTCACTCATCAACTCATTACCCATTACCTCCTGTGCCTCCACTCATCACCTCATTATCCATTACCCAATATCTCCTGTGCCTTCACTCATCACCCCATTATCCATTACCCATTATCTCCTGTGCCTTCACTCATCACCCCATTACACATTACCAATTATCTCCTGTGCCTTCACTCATCACCCCATTACCCAATACCTGCTGTGCCTTCACTCATCACCCCATTATCCATTACCCATTATCTCCTTTGCCTTCACTCATCACCTCATTACCCATGATCTCCTGTGCCTTCACTCATCACCTCATTACCCATTACCTCCTGTCCCTCCACTCATCACCTCATTACCCATTATCTCCTGTGCCTCCACCCATCACCTCATTATCCATTACCCATTACCTCCTGTGCCTTCACTCATCACCTCATTACCCATTACCTCCTCTGCCTTCACTCATCTCCTCATTGCCCATTACCTCCTGTGCCTCCACTCATCACCTCATTATCCAGTACCAATTACCTCCTGTGCCTTCACTCATCAACTCATTACCCATTACCTCCTGTGCCTCCACTCATCACCTCATTATCCATTACCCATTATCTCCTGTGCCTTCACTCATCAGCCCATTATCCATTACCCATTATCTCCTGTGCCTTCACTCATCACCCCATTACACATTACCCATTATCTCCTGTGCCTTCACTCATCACCCCATTACCCAATACCAGCTGTGCCTTCACTCATCACCCCATTATCCATTACCCATTATCTCCTGTGCCTTCACTCATCACCCCATTACCCATTACCTCCTGTGCCTCCACTCATCACCTCATTATCCATTACCCATTATCTCCTGTGCCTTCACTCATCACCCCATTATCCATTACCCATTATCTCCTGTGCCTTCACTCATCACCCCATTACACATTACCAATTATCTCCTGTGCCTTCACTCATCACCCCATTACCCAATACCTGCTGTGCCTTCACTCATCACCCCATTATCCATTACCCATTATCTCCTTTGCCTTCACTCATCACCTCATTACCCATTACCTCCTCTGCCTTCACTCATCTCCTCATTACCCATTACCTCCTGTGCCTTCACTCATCAACTCATTACCCATTACCTCCTGTGCCTCCACTCATCACCTCATTATCCATTACCCAATATCTCCTGTGCCTTCACTCATCACCCCATTATCCATTACCCATTATCTCCTGTGCCTTCACTCATCACCCCATTACACATTACCAATTATCTCCTGTGCCTTCACTCATCACCCCATTACCCAATACCTGCTGTGCCTTCACTCATCACCCCATTATCCATTACCCATTATCTCCTTTGCCTTCACTCATCACCTCATTACCCATGATCTCCTGTGCCTTCACTCATCACCTCATTACCCATTACCTCCTGTCCCTCCACTCATCACCTCATTACCCATTATCTCCTGTGCCTCCACCCATCACCTCATTATCCATTACCCATTACCTCCTGTGCCTTCACTCATCACCTCATTACCCATTACCTCCTCTGCCTTCACTCATCTCCTCATTGCCCATTACCTCCTGTGCCTCCACTCATCACCTCATTATCCAGTACCAATTACCTCCTGTGCCTTCACTCATCAACTCATTACCCATTACCTCCTGTGCCTCCACTCATCACCTCATTATCCATTACCCATTATCTCCTGTGCCTTCACTCATCAGCCCATTATCCATTACCCATTATCTCCTGTGCCATCACTCATCACCCCATTACACATTACCCATTATCTCCTGTGCCTTCACTCATCACCCCATTACCCAATACCAGCTGTGCCTTCACTCATCACCCCATTATCCATTACCCATTATCTCCTGTGCCTTCACTCATCACCCCATTATCCATTACCCATTATCTCCTGTGCCTTCACTCATCACCCCATTATCCATTACCCATTATCTCCTGTGCCTTCACTCATCACCCCATTACCCATTACCTCCTGTGCCTCCACTCATCACCTCATTATCCATTACCCATTATCTCCTGTGCCTTCACTCATCACCCCATTACACATTACCCATTATCTCCTGTGCCTTCACTCATCACCCCATTACCCAATACCTGCTGTGCCTTCACTCATCACCCCATTATCCATTACCCATTATCTCCTGTGCCTTCACTCATCACCCCATTATCCATTACCCATTATCTCCTGTGCCTTCACTCATCACCCCATTATCCATTACCCATTATCTCCTGTGCCTTCACTCATCACCCCATTACACATTACCCATTACCAGCTGTGCCTCCACTCATCACCTCATTATCCATTACACATTACCTCCTGTGCCTTCACTCATCACCTCATTATCCATTATCCATTACCTCCTGTGCCTCCTCTCATCACCTCATTATCCATTACCCATTACCTCCTGTGCCTTCACTCATCACCTCATTACCCATTACCCATTATCTCCTGTGCCTCCACTCATCACCTCGTTACCCATTACCCATTATCTCCTGTGCCTCCACTCATCACCTCATTACCCATTAGCTCCTGTGCCTTCACTCATCACCTCATTACCCATTATCTCCTGTGCCTCCACTCATCACCTCATTATCCATTACCCATTAACCCCTGTGCCTCCACTCATCACCCTATTATCCATTACCCATTATCTCCTGTGCCTTCACTCATCACCTCATTACCCATTACCTCCTGTGCCTCCACTCATCACCTCATTATCCATTACCCTTTACCTCCTGTGCCTCCACTCATTACCTCATTACCCATTGCCCATGACCTCCTGTGCCTTCACTCATCACCTCATTACCCATTATCTCCTGTGCCTTCACTCATCACCTCATTACTCATTACCTCCTGTGCCTCCACTTATCACCTCATTATCCATAACCCATTACCTCCTGTGTCTTCACTCATCACCTCATTATCCATTACCCATTACCTCCTGTGCCTTCACTCATCACCTCATTACCCATTACCTCCTGTGCCTCCACTCATCACCTCATTATCCATTACCCATTAACTCATGTGCCTTCACTCATCACCTCATTACCCATTACCCATTATCTCCTGTGCCTCCACTCATCAACTCATTACCCTGTACCCATTATCTCCTGTGCCTCCTCTCATCACCTCATTACCCATTAGCTCCTGTGCCTTCACTCATCACCTCATTACCCATTACCATTACCTCCTGTGCCTTCACTCATCACCTCATTATCCATTATCCATTACCTCCTGTGCCCTCACTCATTACCTCATTATCCATTCCCATTATTTCCTGTGCCTTCAATCATCACCCCATTTCCCAATACTTCCTGTGCCTTCACTCATCACATCATTATCCATTACCCATTATCTCCTCTGCCTTCACTCATCACCCCATTATCCATTACCCATTATCTCCTGTGCCTTCACTAAACACCCCAGGACCAAATACCTCCTGTGACTTCACTCTTCAACTCATTACCCATTAACTCCAGTGCCTCCACTCATCACCTCATTATCCATTACCCATTACATCCTGTGCCTCCACTCATCACCTCATTACCCATTACCCATTACCTCCTGTGCCTTCAGTCATCACCTCATTACCCATGATCTCCTGTGCCTTCACTCATCACCTCATTACCCATTACCTCCTGTCCCTCCACTCATCACCTCATTACCCATTATCTCCTGTGCCTCCACCCATCACCTCATTATCCATTACCCATTACCTCCTGTGCCTCCACTCATCACCTCATTATCCATTACCCAATATCTCCTGTGCCTTCACTCATCACCCCATTATCCATTACCCATTATCTCCTGTGCCTTCACTCATCACCCCATTACATATTACCAATTATCTCCTGTGCCTTCACTCATCACCCCATTACCCAATACCTGCTGTGCCTTCACTCATCACCCCATTATCCATTACCCATTATCTCCTTTGCCTTCACTCATCACCTCATTACCCATGATCTCCTGTGCCTTCACTCATCACCTCATTACCCATTACCTCCTGTCCCTCCACTCATCACCTCATTACCCATTATATCCTGTGCCTCCACCCATCACCTCATTATCCATTACCCATTACCTCCTGTGCCTTCACTCTTCACCTCATTACCCATTACCTCCTCTGCCTTCACTCATCTCCTCATTGCCCATTACCTCCTGTGCCTCCACTCATCACCTCATTATCCAGTACCAATTACCTCCTGTGCCTTCACTCATCAACTCATTACCCATTACCTCCAGTGCCTCCACTCATCACCTCATTATCCATTACCCATTATCTCCTGTGCCTTCACTCATCACCCCATTATCCATTACCCATTATCTCCTGTGCCTTCACTCATCACCCCATTACACATTACCAATTATCTCCTGTGCCTTCACTCATCACCCCATTACCCAATACCTGCTGTGCCTTCACTCATCACCCCATTATCCATTACCCATTATCTCCTTTGCCTTCACTCATCACCTCATTATCCATTACACATTACCTCCTGTGCCTTCACTCATGACCTCATTATCCATTATCCATTACCTCCTGTGCCCTCACTCATTACCTCATTATCCATTACCCATTATCTCTTGTGCCTTCACTCATCACCCCATTATCCATTACCCATTATCTCCTGTGCCTTCACTCATCACCCCATTACCCAATACCCATTATCTCCTGTGCCTTCACAAATCACTCCATTACCCAATACCTCCTGTGCCTTCACTCATCACCTCATTACCCACGATCACCTGTGCCTTCACTCAACACCACATTACCCATTACCTCCTGTGCCTCCAGTCATCACCTCAATACCCATTATCTGATGTGCCTCCACTCATCACCTCATTATCGATTACCCATAACCTCCTGTGCCTTCACTCATCAGCTCATTACCCATTACCTCCTGTGCCTCCACTCATCACCTCATTATCCATTACACATTACCTCCTGTGCCTCCACTCATCACCTCATTACCATTTCCCATTGCCTCCTGTGCCTTCACCCATCACCTCATTAACCATTATCTACTGTGCCTTCACTCATCACCTCATTACCCATTACCTCCTGTGCCTCCACTTATCACCTCATTATCCATTACCCATTCCCTCCTGTGCCTTCACTCATCACCTCATTATCCATTACCGATTATCTCCTGTGCCTCCACTCATCACCTCATTATCCATTACCCATTACCTCCTGTGCCTTCACTCATCACCTCATTACCCATTAGCTTCTGCCTTCACTCACCACCTCCTTACCCATTATCTCCTGTGCCTCCACTCATCACCTCATTATCCATTACCCATTAACTCCTGTGCCCTCACTCATTACCTCATTATCCACTACCTATTATCTCCTGTGCCTTCACTCATCACCCCATTATCCATTACCCATTACCTCCTGTGCCTTCACTCATCACCTCATTACCGATTACCTCCTGTGCCTCCACTCATCACCTCATTATCCAGTACCAATTACTTCCTGTGCCTTCACTCATCAACTCATTACCCATTACCTCCTGTGCCTCCACTCATCACCTCATTATCCATTACCCATTATCTCCTGTGCCTTCACTCATCACCCCATTATCCATTACCCATTATCTCCTGTGCCTTCACTCATCACCCCATTACCCAATACCTGCTGTGCCTTCACTCATCACCCCATTATCCATTACCCATTATCTCCTTTGCCTTCACTCATCACCTCATTATCCATTACACATTACCTCCTGTGCCTTCACTCATGACCTCATTATCCATTATCCATTACCTCCTGTGCCCTCACTCATTACCTCATTATCCATTACCCATTATCTCCTGTGCCTTCAATCATCACCCCATTATCCATTACCCATTATCTCCTGTGCCTTCACTCATCACCCCATTACAGATTACCCATTATCTCCTGTGCCTTCACTAATCACCCCATTACCCAATACCTGCTGTGCCTTCACTCATCACCCCATTATCCATTACCCATTATCTCTTGTGCCTTCACTCATCACCCCATTATCCATTAACCATTATCTCCTGTGCCTTCACTCATCACCCCATTATCCATTACCCATTATCTCCTGTGCCTTCACTCATCACCCCATTACACATTACCCATTACCTCCTGTGCCTCCACTCATCACCTCATTATCCATTACCCATTATCTCCTGTGCCTTCACTCATCACCCCATTACACATTACCCATTATCTCCTGTGCCTTCACTCATCACCCCATTACCCAATACCTGCTGTGCCTTCACTCATCACCCCATTATCCATTACCCATTATCTCCTGTGCCTTCACTCATCACCCCATTATCCATTACCCATTATCTCCTGTGTCTTCACTCATCACCCCATTATCCATTACCCATTATCTCCTGTGCCTTCACTCATCACCCCATTCCACATTACCTGCTGTGCCTCCACTCATCACCTTATTATCCATTACACATTACCTCCTGTGCCTTCACTCATCACCTCATTACCCATTACCTGCTGTGCCTCCACTCATCACCTTATTATCCATTACACATTACCTCCTGTGCCTTCACTCATCACCTCATTATCCATTATCCATTACCTCCTGTGCCTCCTCTGATCACCTCATTATCCATTACCCATTACCTCCTGTGCCTTCACTCATCACCTCATTACCCATTACCCATTATCTCCTGTGCCTCCACTCATCACCTCGTTACCCATTACCCATTATCTCCTGTGCCTCCACTCATCACCTCATTACACATTAGCTCCTGTGCCTTCACTCATCACCTCATTACCCATTATCTCCTGTGCCTCCACTCATCACCTCATTATCCATTACCCATTAACCCCTGTGCCTCCACTCATCACCCCATTATCCATTACCCATTATCTCCTGTGCCTCCACTCATAACCTCATTACCCATTATCTCCTGTGCCTTCACTCATCACCTCATTACCCATTACCATTACCTCCTTTGCCTTCACTCATCACCTCATCATCGATTAACCATTACCTCCTGTACCCTCACTCATTACCTCATTATCCATTACCCATTATCTCCTGTGCCTTCACTCATCATCCCAATATCCATTACCCATCTCCTGTGCCTTCAATCATCACCCCATTACCCAATACTTCCTGTGTCTTCACTCATCCCCTCATTACCCATTACCCATTACCTCCTGTGCCTCCACTCATCAGCTCATTATCCATTACCCATTACCTCCTGTGCCTTCACTTATCACCTCATTACCCAACACCCATTATCTGCTGTGCCTCCACTCATCACCTCATTACCCATTACCCATTGTCTCCTGTGCCTCCACTCATCACCTCATTACCCATTAGCTTCTGTGCCTTCACTCACCTCCTCATTACCCATTACCTTTTGTGCCTCCACTCGTCACCTCATTATCCATTACCCATTAACTCCTGTGCCTCCACTCATCACCCCATTATCCATTACCCATTATCTCCTGAGCCTCCACTCATCACCTCATTACCCATTACCTCCTGTGCCTTCACTCATCACCTCATTATCCATTATCCATTACCTCCTGTGCCATCACTCATTACCTCATTATCGATTACCCATTATCTCCTGTGCCTTCACTCATCACTCCAATATTCATTAACCATTATCTCCTGTGCCTTCAATCATCACCCCATTACCCAATACTTTCTGTGTCTTCACTCATCCCCTCATTACCCATTACCCATTATCTCCTGGGCCTTCACTCATCACATCATTATCCATTACCCATTATCTCCTGGGCCTTCACTCATCACCCCATTATCCATTACCCATTATCTCCTGTGCCTTCACTCATCACCTCATTATCCATTACCCATTACCTCCTGTGCCTTCACTCATCACCTCATTACCCATTACCTCCTGTGCCTTCACTCATTACCTCTTTACCCATTACCTCCTGTGCATCCACTCATCACCTCATTACCAATTACCTCCTGTGCCTTCAGTCATCACATCATTACCCATTACCTACTGTGCCTCCACTCATCGCCTCATTATCCATTACCCATTACCTCCTGTGCCTTCACTCATCACCTCATTACCCATTAACTTCGGTGCCTCCACTCATCACCTCATTATCCATTACCCATTACCTCCTGTGCCTTCACTCATCACCTCATTACCCATTACCTCCTGTGCCTCCTCTCATCACCTCATTATCCATTACCCATTACCTCCTGTGACTTCACTCATCACCTCATTACCCATTACCCATTAAATCCTGTGCCTCCACTCATCACCTCATTACCCATTACCCATTATCTCCTGTGCCTCCACTCATCACCTCATTACCCATTAGCTCCTGTGCCTTCACTCATCACCTCATTACCCATTATCTCCTGTGCCTCCACTCATACCTCATTATCCATTACCCATTAACCCCTGTGCCTCCACTCATCACCCCATTATCCATTACCCATTATCTCCTGTGCCTCCACTCATCACCTCATTACCCATTATCTCCTGTGCCTTCACTCATCACCTCATTACCCATTACCATTACTTCCTTTGCCTTCACTCATCACCTCATTATCCATTACCCATTACCTCTTGTGCCTTCACTCATCACCTCATTACCCATTACCCATTAAATCCTGTGCCTCCACTCATCACCTCATTACCCATTACCCATTATCTCCTGTGCCTCCACTCATCACCTCATTACCCATTAGCTCCTGTGCCTTCACTCATCACCTCATTACCCATTATCTCCTGTGTCTCCACTCATCACCTCATTATCCATTACCCATTAACCCCTGTGCCTCCACTCATCACCCCATTATCCATTACCCATTATCTCCTGTGCCTCCACTCATCACCTCATTACCCATTATCTCCTGTGCCTTCTCTCATCACCTCATTACCCATTACCATTACCTCCTTTGCCTTCACTCATCACCTCATCATCCATTAACCATTACCTCCTGTGCCCTCACTCATTACCTCATTATCCATTACCCATTATCTCCTGTGCCTTCACTCATCACCCCATTACCCAATACCTCCTGTGTCTTCACTCATCACATCATTATCCATTATCCATTACCTCCTGTGCCCTCACTCATTACCTCATTATCCATTACCCATTATCTCCTGTGCCTTCATTCATCACCCCATTATCCTTTACCCATGATCTCCTGTGCCTCCACTCATCACCTCATTACCCATTACCTCCTGTGCCTCCACACATCACCTCATTATCCAGTACCAATTACCTCCTGTGCCTTCACTCATCACCTCATTATCCATTACACATTACCTCCTGTGGGTCCACTCATCACCTCATTATTCATTACACATTACCTCCTGTGCCTCCACTCATCACCTCATTATCCATTATCCATTACCTCCTGTGCCCTCACTCATTACCTCATTATCCATTACCCATTATCTCCTGTGCCTTCATTCATCACCCCATTATCCATTACCCATTATCTCCTGTGCCTTCACTCATCACCCCATTACACATTACCCATTATCTCCTGTGCCTTCACTCATCACCCCATTGCCCAATACCTGCTGTGCCTTCACTCATCACCCCATTATACATTTCCCATTATCTCCTGTGCCTTCACTCATCACCTCATTACCCATTACCCATTATCTCCTGTGCCTCCATGCATTACGTCATTACCCATTACCCATTACCTCCTGTGCCTCCACTCATCACCTCATTATCCATTACCCATTACCTCCTGTGCCTTCACTCATCACGCCATTACCCAAAACTTACTGTGCCTTCACTCATCACCCCATTATCTATTACCCATTACCTCCTGTGCCTCCACTCATCAGCTCATTACACATTACCCATTACCTCATGTGCCTCCAGTCATCAACTCATTACCCATTACCCATTACTTCCTGTGCCTCTGCTCATCACCTCATTACCCATTACCTTCTGTGACTTCACTCATCACCTCATTTCCGATTACCCATTAACTCCAGTACCTCCATTCATCACCTCATTACCCATTACCCATTATCTCCTGTGCCTCCACTCATCACCTCATTACCCATTACCTCCTGTGTCTTCACTCATCACCCCATTATCCATTACCGATTATCTCCTGTGCCTTCACTCATCACCCCTTTATCCATTATCTCCTGTGCCTTCACTCATCACCCCATTATCCATTACCCATTACCTCCTGTGCCTTCACTCATCACCCCTTTATCCATTATCTCCTGTGCCTTCACTCATCACCCCATTATCCATTACCCATTATCTCCCGTGCCTTCACTAATCACCCCATTGCCCATTACCCATTATCTCCTGTGCCTTCACTCGTCACCCCATTATGCATTACTCATTATCTCCCGTGCCTTCACTCATCACCCCATTGCCCATTACCCATTATCTCCTGTGCCTTCACTCGTCACCCCATTATGCATTACTCATTACCTCCTGTGCCTTCACTCATCACCACATTATCCATTACCCATTACCTCCTGTGCCTCCACTCGTCACCTCATTATCCATTACCCATTAACTCCTGTGCCTCCACTCATCACCCCATTATCCATTACCCATTATCTCCTGGGCCTTCACTCATCACCCCATTATCCATTACCCATTATCTCCTGTGCCTTCACTAATCAACCCATTACCCATTACCTCCTGTGCCTCCACTCATCACCTCATTAGACATTACCCATTACCTCCTGTGCCTTCACTCATCACCTCATTACCCATTACCTCCTGTGCCTTCATTCATTACCTCTTTACCCATTACCTCCTGTGCATCCACTCATCACCTCATTACCAATTACCTCCTGTGCCTTCACTCATCACAACATTACCCATTACCTACTGTGCCTCCACTCATCGCCTCATTATCCATTACCCATTACCTCCTGTGCCTTCACTCATCACCTCATTACCCATTACCTCCTGTGCCTCCACTCATCACCTCATTATCCATTACCCATTACCTCCTGTGCCTTCACTCATCAGTTCATTACCCATTACCTCCTGTGCCTCCTCTCATCACCTATTATCCATTACCCATTACCTCCTGTGCCTTCACTCATCACCTCATTACTCATTACCCATTAAATCCTGTGCCTCCACTCATCACCTCATTACCCATTACCCATTATCTCCTGTGCCTCCACTCATCACCTCATTACCCATTAGCTCCTGTGCCTTCACTCATCACCTCATTACCCATTATCGCCTGTGCCTCCACTCATCACCTCATTATCCATTACCCATTACCTCCTGTGCCTCCACTCATCACCTCATTATCCATTACCCATTAACCCCTGTGCCTCCACTCATCACCCCATTATCCATTACCCATTATCTCCTGTGCCTCCACTCGTCACCTCATTATCCATTACCCATTAACTCCTGTGCCTCCACTCATCTCCCCATTATCCATTACCCATTATCTCCTGGGCCTTCACTCATCACCCCATTATCCATTACCCATTATCTCCTGTGCCTTCACTAATCAACCCATTACCCATTACCTCCTGTGCCTCCACTCATCACCTCATTAGACATTACCCATTACCTCCTGTGCCTTCACTCATCACCTCATTACCCATTACCTCCTGTGCCTTCATTCATTACCTCTTTACCCATTACCTCCTGTGCATCCACTCATCACCTCATTACCAATTACCTCCTGTGCCTTCACTCATCACAACATTACCCATTACCTACTGTGCCTCCACTCATCGCCTCATTATCCATTACCCATTACCTCCTGTGCCTTCACTCATCACCTCATTACCCATTACCTCCTGTGCCTCCACTCATCACCTCATTATCCATTACCCATTACCTCCTGTGCCTTCACTCATCAGTTAATTACCCATTACCTCCTGTGCCTCCTCTCATCACCTATTATCCATTACCCATTACCTCCTGTGCCTTCACTCATCACGTCATTACTCATTACCCATTAAATCCTGTGCCTCCACTCATCACCTCATTACCCATTACCCATTATCTCCTGTGCCTCCACTCATCACCCCATTATCCATTACCCATTATCTCCTCTGCCTCCACTCATCACCTCATTACCCATTATCTCCTGTGCCTTCACTCATCACCTCATTACCCATTAGCTCCTGTGCCTTCACTCATCACCTCATTACCCATTATCTCCTGTGCCTCCACTCATCACCTCATTATCCATTACCCATTAACCCCTGTGCCTCCACTCATCACCCCATTATCCATTACCCATTATCTCCTGTGCCTCCACTCATCACCTCATTACCCATTATCTCCTGTGCCTTCACTCATCACCTCATTACCCATTACCATTACCTCCTTTGCCTTCACTCATTACCTCATTATCCATGACCCATTATCTCCTGTGCCTTCACTCATCACCCCATTACCCAATACTTCCTGTGTCTTCACTCATCAGATCATTATCCATTACCCATTATCTCCTGTGCCTTCACTCATCACCACATTATCCATTACGCATTATCTCCTGTGCCTTCACTAATCACCCCAGTACCAAATACCTCCTATGCCTTCACTCATCAACTCATTACCATTACCACCTTTCCCTCCACTCATCACCTCATTATCCATTACCCATTACCTCCTGTGCCTTCACTCATTACCTCATTACCCATTAACTCCTGTGCCTCCACTCATCACCCCATTATCCATTACCCATTATCTCCTGAGCATCCACTCATCACCTCATTACCCATTACCTCCTGTGCCTTCACTCATCACCTCTTTATCCATTACCCATTACCTCCTGTGCCTTCACTCATTACCTCATTACCCATTATCTCCTGTGCCTTCACTCATCACCCCATTATCCATTACCCATTATCTCCTGTGCCTTCACTAATCACTCCATTACCCAATACCTCCTGTGCCTTCACTCATCACCTCATTACCCATTACCCATTATCTCCTGTGCCTCCACTCATCACCTCATTACCAATTAGCTCCTGTGCCTCCACTCATCACCTCATTATCCATTACCCATTAACCCCTGTGCCTCCACTCATCACCCCATTATCCATTACCCATTATCTCCTGTGCCTCCACTCATCACCCCATTATCCATTACCCATTATCTCCTGTGCCTCCACTCATCACCTCATTACCCATTATCTCCTGTGCCTTCACTCATCACCTCATTACCCATTACCATTACTTCCTTTGCCTTCACTCATCACCTCATCATCCATTAACCATTACCTCCTGTACCCTCACTCATTACCTCCTTATCCATTACCCATTATCTCCTGTGCCTTCACTCATCATCCCAATATCCATTAGCCATCTCCTGTGCCTTCAATCATCACCCCATTACCCAATACTTCCTGTGTCTTCACTCATCCCCTCATTACCCATTACCCATTACCTCCTGTGCCTCCACTCATCAGCTCATTATCCATTACCCATTACCTCCTGTGCCTTCATTTATCACCTCATTACCCATCACCCATTATCTGCTGTGCCTCCACTCATCACCTCATTACCCATTACCCATTATCTCCTGTGCCTCCACTCATCACCTCATTACCCATTAGCTTCTGTGCCTCCACTCACCTCCTCATTACCCATTACCTCCTGTGCCTTCACTCACCTCCTCATTACCCATTACCTCCTGTGCCTTCACTCATCACCTCATTATCCATTATCCATTACCTCCTGTGCCCTCACTCATTACCTCATTATCGATTACCCATTATCTCCTGGGCCTTCACTCACCTCCTCATTACCCATTACCTCCTGTGCCTTCACTCATCACCTCATTATCCATTATCCATTACCTCCTGTGCCCTCACTCATTACCTCATTATCGATTACCCATTATCTCCTGGGCCTTCACTCATCATCCCATTATCCATTACCCATTATCTCCTGTGCCTTCAATAATCAACCCATTACCCATTACCTCCTTTGCCTCCACTCATCACCTCATTAGCCATTACCCATTACCTCCTGTGCCTCCACTCATCACCACATTATCCATTATCTCCTGTGCCTCCACTCATCACCTCATTATCCATTACCCATTACCTCCTGTGCCTTCACTCATCACCTCATTACACATTACCTCCTGTGCCTTCACTCATTACCTCTTTAACCATTACCTCCTGTGCATCCACTCATCACCTCATTACCAATTACCTCCTGTGCCTTCACTCATCACATCATTACCCATTACCTACTGTGCCTCCACTCATCGCCTCATTATCTTTTACCCATTACCTCCTGTGCCTTCACTCATCACCTCATTACCCATTACCTCCTGTGCCTCCACTCATCACCTCATTATCCATTACACATTACCTCCTGTGCCTTCACTCATCAGTTCATTACCCATTACCTCCTGTGCCTCCTCTCATCACCTCATTATCCATTACCCATTATCTCCTGTGCCTCCACTCATCACCTCATTACCCATTAGCTCCTGTGCCTTCACTCATCACCTCATTACCCATTATCTCCTGTGTCTCCACTCATCACCTCATTATCCATTACCCATTAACCCCTGTGCCTCCACTCATCACCCCATTATCCATTACCCATTATCTCCTGTGCCTCCACTCATCACCTCATTACCCATTATCTCCTGTGCCTTCACTCATCACCTCATTACCCATTACCATTACCTCCTTTGCCTTCACTCATTACCTCATTATCCATGACCCATTATCTCCTGTGCCTTCACTCATCACCCCATTACCCAATACTTCCTGTGTCTTCACTCATCAGATCATTATCCATTACCCATTATCTCCTGTGCCTTCACTCATCACCACATTATCCATTACGCATTATCTCCTGTGCCTTCAATAATCACCCCAGTACCAAATACCTCCTATGCCTTCACTCATCAACTCATTACCATTACCACCTTTCCCTCCACTCATCACCTCATTATCCATTACCCATTACCTCCTGTGCCTTCACTCATTACCTCATTACCCATTAACTCCTGTGCCTCCACTCATCACCCCATTATCCATTACCCATTATCTCCTGAGCATCCACTCATCACCTCATTACCCATTACCTCCTGTGCCTTCACTCATTACCTCATTACCCATTAACTCCTGTGCCTCCACTCATCACCCCATTATCCATTACCCATTATCTCCTGAGCATCCACTCATCACCTCATTACCCATTACCTCCTGTGCCTTCACTCATCACCTCATTATCCATTACCCATTACCTCCTGTGCCTTCACTCATTACCTCATTACCCATTATCTCCTGTGCCTTCACTCATCACCCCATTATCCATTACCCATTATCTCCTGTGCCTTCACTAATCACTCCATTACCCAATACCTCCTGTGCCTTCACTCATCACCTCATTACCCATTACCCATTATCTCCTGTGCCTCCACTCATCACCTCATTACCCATTATCTCCTGTGCCTCCACTCATCACCTCATTATCCATTACCCATTAACCCCTGTGCCTCCACTCATCACCCCATTATCCATTACCCATTATCTCCTGTGCCTCCACTCATCACCTCATTACCCATTATCTCCTGTGCCTTCACTCATCACCTCATTACCCATTACCATTACTTCCTTTGCCTCCACTCATCACCTCATTACCCATTAGCTTCTGTGCCTCCACTCACCTCCTCATTACCCATTACCTCCTGTGCCTTCACTCACCTCCTCATTACCCATTACCTCCTGTACCCTCACTCATTACCTCCTTATCCATTACCCATTATCTCCTGTGCCTTCACTCATCATCCCAATATCCATTAGCCATCTCCTGTGCCTTCAATCATCACCCCATTACCCAATACTTCCTGTGTCTTCACTCATCCCCTCATTACCCATTACCCATTACCTCCTGTGCCTCCACTCATCAGCTCATTATCCATTACCCATTACCTCCTGTGCCTTCATTTATCACCTCATTATCCATCACCCATTATCTGCTGTGCCTCCACTCATCACCTCATTACCCATTACCCATTATCTCCTGTGCCTCCACTCATCACCTCATTACCCATTAGCTTCTGTGCCTCCACTCATCACCTCCTCATTACCCATTACCTCCTGTGCCTTCACTCATCACCTCATTATCCATTATCCATTACCTCCTGTGCCCTCACTCATTACCTCATTATCCATTATCCATTACCTCCTGTGCCCTCACTCATTACCTCATTATCCATTATCCATTACCTCCTGTGCCCTCACTCATTACCTCATTATCGATTACCCATTATCTCCTGGGCCTTCACTCATCATCCCATTATCCATTACCCATTATCTCCTGTGCCTTCAATAATCAACCCATTACCCATTACCTCCTTTGCCTCCACTCATCACCTCATTAGCCATTACCCATTACCTCCTGTGCCTCCACTCATCACCACATTATCCATTATCTCCTGTGCCTCCACTCATCACCTCATTATCCATTACCCATTACCTCCTGTGCCTTCACTCATCACCTCATTACACATTACCTCCTGTGCCTTCACTCATTACCTCTTTAACCATTACCTCCTGTGCATCCACTCATCACCTCATTACCAATTACCTCCTGTGCCTTCACTCATCACATCATTACCCATTACCTACTGTGCCTTCACTCATCGCCTCATTATCTTTTACCCATTACCTCCTGTGCCTTCACTCATCACCTCATTACCCATTACCTCCTGTGCCTCCACTCATCACCTCATTATCCATTACACATTACCTCCTGTGCCTTCACTCATCAGTTCATTACCCATTACCTCCTGTGCCTCCTCTCATCACCTCATTATCCATTACCCATTATCTCCTGTGCCTCCACTCATCACCTCATTACCCATTAGCTCCTGTGCCTTCACTCATCACCTCATTACCCATTATCTCCTGTGTCTCCACTCATCACCTCATTATCCATTACCCATTAACCCCTGTGCCTCCACTCATCACCCCATTATCCATTACCCATTATCTCCTGTGACTCCACTCATCACCTCATTATCCATTACCCATTAACCCCTGTGCCTCCACTCATCACCCCATTATCCATTACCCATTATCTCCTGTGCCTCCACTCATCACCTCATTACCCATTATCTCCTGTGCCTTCTCTCATCACCTCATTACCCATTACCATTACCTCCTTTGCCTTCACTCATCACCTCATCATCCATTAACCATTACCTCCTGTGCCCTCACTCATTACCTCATTATCCATTACCCATTATCTCCTGTGCCTTCACTCATCACCCCATTACCCAATACCTCCTGTGTCTTCACTCATCACATCATTATCCATTACCCATTATCTCCTGTGCCTTCACTCATCACCCCATTATCCTTTACCCATTATCTCCTGTGCCTTCACTAATCACCACAGCACCAAATACCTCCTATGCCTTCACTCATCAACTCATTACCCATTACCTCCTTTCCCTCCACTCATCACCTCATTATCCATTACCCATTACCTCCTGTGCTTCCACTCATCACCTCATTACCCATTATCCATTACCTCCTGTGCCTTCACTCATCAGCTCATTACGCATGATCTCCTGTGTCTTCACTCATCAACACATTACCCATTACCTCCTGTGCCTCCACTCTTCATCTCATTCCCCATTATCTCCTGTGCCTTCACTCATCACCTCATTATCCATTACCCATTACCTCCTGTGCCTTCACTCATTACCTCATTACCCATTAACTCCTGTGCCTCCACTCATCACCCCATTATCCATTACCCATTATCTCCTGAGCATCCACTCATCACCTCATTACCCATTACCTCCTGTGCCTTCAGTCATCACCTCATTATCCATTACCCATTACCTCCTGTGCCTTCACTCATTACCTCTTTACCCATTACCTCCTGTGCATCCACTCATCACCTCATTACCAATTACCTCCTGTGCCTTCACTCATCACAACATTACCCATTACCTACTGTGCCTCCACTCATCGCCTCATTATCCATTACCCATTACCTCCTGTGCCTTCACTCATCACCTCATTACCCATTACCTCCTGTGCCTCCACTCATCAGTTCATTACCCATTACCTCCTGTGCCTCCTCTCATCACCTATTATCCATTACCCATTACCTCCTGTGCCTTCACTCATCACCTCATTACTCATTACCCATTAAATCCTGTGCCTCCACTCATCACCTCATTACCCATTACCCATTATCTCCTGTGCCTCCACTCATCACCTCATTACCCATTAGCTCCTGTGCCTTCACTCATCACCTCATTACCCATTATCTCCTGTGCCTCCACTCATCACCTCATTATCCATTACCCATTAACCCCTGTGCCTCCACTCATCACCCCATTATCCATTACCCATTATCTCCTGTGCCTCCACTCGTCACCTCATTATCCATTACCCATTAACTCCTGTGCCTCCACTCATCACCCCATTATCCATTACCCATTATCTCCTGGGCCTTCACTCATCACCCCATTATCCATTACCCATTATCTCCTGTGCCTTCACTAATCAACCCATTACCCATTACCTCCTGTGCCTCCACTCATCACCTCATTAGACATTACCCATTACCTCCTGTGCCTTCACTCATCACCTCATTACCCATTACCTCCTGTGCCTTCATTCATTACCTCTTTACCCATTACCTCCTGTGCATCCACTCATCACCTCATTACCAATTACCTCCTGTGCCTTCACTCATCACAACATTACCCATTACCTACTGTGCCTCCACTCATCGCCTCATTATCCATTACCCATTACCTCCTGTGCCTTCACTCATCACCTCATTACCCATTACCTCCTGTGCCTCCACTCATCACCTCATTATCCATTACCCATTACCTCCTGTGCCTTCACTCATCAGTTCATTACCCATTACCTCCTGTGCCTCCTCTCATCACCTATTATCCATTACCCATTACCTCCTGTGCCTTCACTCATCACCTCATTACTCATTACCCATTAAATCCTGTGCCTCCACTCATCACCTCATTACCCATTACCCATTATCTCCTGTGCCTCCACTCATCACCTCATTACCCATTAGCTCCTGTGCCTTCACTCATCACCTCATTACCCATTATCTCCTGTGCCTCCACTCATCACCTCATTATCCATTACCCATTAACCCCTGTGCCTCCACTCATCACCCCATTATCCATTACCCATTATCTCCTGTGCCTCCACTCATCACCTCATTACCCATTATCTCCTGTGCCTTCACTCATCACCTCATTACCCATTACCATTACCTCCTTTGCCTTCACTCATTACCTCATTATCCATGACCCATTATCTCCTGTGCCTTCACTCATCACCCCATTACCCAATACTTCCTGTGTCTTCACTCATCAGATCATTATCCATTACCCATTATCTCCTGTGCCTTCACTCATCACCACATTATCCATTACGCATTATCTCCTGTGCCTTCACTAATCACCCCAGTACCAAATACCTCCTATGCCTTCACTCATCAACTCATTACCATTACCACCTTTCCCTCCACTCATCACCTCATTATCCATTACCCATTACCTCCTGTGCCTTCACTCATTACCTCATTACCCATTAACTCCTGTGCCTCCACTCATCACCCCATTATCCATTACCCATTATCTCCTGAGCATCCACTCATCACCTCATTACCCATTACCTCCTGTGCCTTCACTCATCACCTCATTATCCATTACCCATTACCTCCTGTGCCTTCACTCATTACCTCATTACCCATTATCTCCTGTGCCTTCACTCATCACCCCATTATCCATTACCCATTATCTCCTGTGCCTTCACTAATCACTCCATTACCCAATACCTCCTGTGCCTTCACTCATCACCCCATTATCCATTACCCATTACCTCCTGTGCCTTCACTAATCACTCCATTACCCATTATCTCCTGTGCCTCCACTCATCACCTCATTATCCATTACCCATTAACCCCTGTGCCTCCACTCATCACCCCATTATCCATTACCCATTATCTCCTGTACCCTCACTCATTACCTCCTTATCCATTACCCATTATCTCCTGTGCCTTCACTCATCATCCCAATATCCATTAGCCATCTCCTGTGCCTTCAATCATCACCCCATTACCCAATACTTCCTGTGTCTTCACTCATCACCTCATTACCCATTACCCATTACCTCCTGTGCCTCCACTCATCACCTCATTACCCATTATCTCCTGTGCCTCCACTCATCACCTCATTACCCATTATCTCCTGTGCCTTCACTCATCACCTCATTACCCATTACCATTACTTCCTTTGCCTTCACTCATCACCTCATCATCCATTAACCATTACCTCCTGTACCCTCACTCATTACCTCCTTATCCATTACCCATTATCTCCTGTGCCTTCACTCATCATCCCAATATCCATTAGCCATCTCCTGTGCCTTCAATCATCACCCCATTACCCAATACTTCCTGTGTCTTCACTCATCCCCTCATTACCCATTACCCATTACCTCCTGTGCCTCCACTCATCAGCTCATTATCCATTACCCATTACCTCCTGTGCCTTCATTTATCACCTCATTACCCATCACCCATTATCTGCTGTGCCTCCACTCATCACCTCATTACCCATTACCCATTATCTCCTGTGCCTTCACTCATCATCTCATTACACATTAGCTTCTGTGCCTTCACTCACCTCCTCATTACCCATTACCTCCTGTGCCTTCACTCATCACCTCATTATCCATTATCCATTACCTCCTGTGCCCTCACTCATTACCTCATTATCGATTACCCATTATCTCCTGGGCCTTCACTCATCATCCCATTATCCATTACCCATTATCTCCTGTGCCTTCAATAATCAACCCATTACCCATTACCTCCTTTGCCTCCACTCATCACCTCATTAGCCATTACCCATTACCTCCTGTGCCTCCACTCATCACCACATTATCCATTATCTCCTGTGCCTCCACTCATCACCTCATTATCCATTACCCATTACCTCCTGTGCCTTCACTCATCACCTCATTACACATTACCTCCTGTGCCTTCACTCATTACCTCTTTAACCATTACCTCCTGTGCATCCACTCATCACCTCATTACCAATTACCTCCTGTGCCTTCACTCATCACATCATTACCCATTACCTACTGTGCCTCCACTCATCGCCTCATTATCTTTTAACCATTACCTCCTGTGCCTTCACTCATCACCTCATTACCCATTACCTCCTGTGCCTCCACTCATCACCTCATTATCCATTACACATTACCTCCTGTGCCTTCACTCATCAGTTCATTACCCATTACCTCCTGTGCCTCCTCTCATCACCTCATTATCCATTACCCATTATCTCCTGTGCCTCCACTCATCACCTCATTACCCATTACCTCCTGTGCCTTCAGTCATCACCTCATTATCCATTACCCATTACCTCCTGTGCCTTCACTCATTACCTAATTACCCATTATCTCCTGTGCCTTCACTCATCACCCCATTATCCATCACCCATTATCTCCTGTGCCATCACTAATCACTCCATTACCCAATACCTCCTGTGCCTTCACTCATCACCTCATTACCCATGATCTCCTGTGCCTCCACTCATCACCTCATTACCCATTACCTCCTGTGCCTCCACACATCACCTCATTATCCAGTACCAATTACCTCCTGTGCCTTCACTCGTCACCTCATTATCCATTACACATGACCTCCTGTGCCTCCACTCATCACCTCATTATTCATTACACATTACCTCCTGTGCCTCCACTCATCACCTCATTATCCATTATCCATTACCTCCTGTGCCCTCACTCATTACCTCATTATCCATTACCCATTATCTCCTGTGCCTTCATTCATCACCCCATTATCCATTACCCATTATCTCCTGTGCCTTCACTCATCACCCCATTACACATTACCCATTATCTCCTGTGCCTTCACTCATCACCCCATTGCCCAATACCTGCTGTGCCTTCACTCATCACCCCATTATACATTTCCCATTATCTCCTGTGCCTTCACTCATCACCTCATTACCCATTACCCATTACCTCCTGTGCCTCCACTCATCACCACATTATCCATTACCCATTACCTCCTGTGCCTTCACTCATCACCCCATTATCTATTACCCATTACCTCCTGTGCCTCCACTCATCAGCTCATTACCCATTACCATTACCTCCTTTGCCTTCACTCATCACCTCATCATCCATTAACCATTACCTCCTGTGCCCTCACTCATTACCTCATTATCCATTACCCATTATCTCCTGTGCCTTCACTCATCACCCCATTACCCAATACCTCCTGTGTCTTCACTCATCACATCATTATCCATTACCCATTATCTCCTGTGCCTTCACTCATCACCCCATTATCCATTACCCATTATCTCCTGTGCCTTCACTAATCACCCCATTACACATTACCCATTACCTCCTGTGCCTCCACTCATCACCTCATTATCCATTACCCATTATCTCCTGTGCCTTCACTCATCACCCCATTACACATTACCCATTATCTCCTGTGCCTTCACTCATCACCCCATTACCCAATACCTGCTGTGCCTTCACTCATCACCCCATTATCCATTACCCATTATCTCCTGTGCCTTCACTCATCACCCCATTATCCATTACCCATTATCTCCTGTGCCTTCACTCATCACCCCATTATCCATTACCCATTATCTCCTGTGCCTTCACTCATCACCCCATTCCACATTACCCATTACCTCCTGTGCCTCCACTCATCACCTCATTATCCATTACACATTACCTCCTGTGCCTTCACTCATCACCTCATTATCCATTATCCATTACCTCCTGTGCCTCCTCTCATCACCTCATTATCCATTACCCATTACCTCCTGTGCCTCCTCTCATCACCTATTATCCATTACCCATTACCTACTGTGCCTTCACTCATCACCTCATTACCCATTACCCATTATCTCCCGTGCCTTCACTCATCACCCCATTGCCCATTACCCATTATCTCCTGTGCCTTCACTCATCACCCCATTATGCATTACTCATTACCTCCTGTGCCTTCACTCATCACCACATTATCCATTACACATTACCTCCTGTGCCTCCACTCGTCACCTCATTATCCATTACCCATTAACTCCTGTGCCTCCACTCATCACCCCATTATCCATTACCCATTATCTCCTGGGCCTTCACTCATCACCCCATTATCCATTACCCATTATCTCCTGTGCCTTCACTAATCAACCCATTACCCATTACCTCCTGTGCCTCCACTCATCACCTCATTAGACATTACACATTACCTCCTGTGCCTCCACTCATCACCACATTATCCATTATCTCCTGTGCCTCCACTCATCACCTCATTATCCATTACCCATTACCTCCTGTACCCTCACTCATTACCTCATTATCCATTACCCATTATCTCCTGTGCCCTCACTCATTACCTCATTATCGATTACCCATTATCTCCTGTGCCTTCACTCATCACTCCAATATCCATTAACCATTATCTCCTGTGCCTTCAATCATCACCCCATTACCCAATACTTCCTGTGCCTTCACTCATCACATCATTATCCATTACCCATTATCTCCTGGGCCTTCACTCATCACCCCATTATCCATTACCCATTATCTCCTGTGCCTTCACTAATCAACCCATTACCCATTATCTCCTGTGCCTCCACTCATCACCTCATTATCCATTACCCATTACCTCCTGTGCCTTCACTCATCACCTCATTACCCATTACCTCCTGTGCCTTCACTCATTACCTCTTTACCCATTACCTCCTGTGCATCCACTCATCACCTCATTACCAATTACCTCCTGTGCCTTCACTCATCACATCATTACCCATTACCTACTGTGCCTCCACTCATCGCCTCATTATCCATTACCCATTACCTCCTGTGCCTTCACTCATCACCTCATTACCCATTAACTCCTGTGCCTCCACTCATCACCTCATTATCCATTACCCATTACCTCCTGTGCCTTCACTCATCAGTTCATTACCCATTACCTCCTGTGCCTCCTCTCATCACCTCATTATCCATTACCCATTACCTCCTGTGCCTTCACTCATCACCTCATTACCCATTACCCATTAAATCCTGTGCCTCCACTCATCACCTCATTACCCATTACCCATTATCTCCTGTGCCTCCACTCATCACCTCATTACCCATTAGCTCCTGTGCCTTCACTCATCACCTCATTACCCATTATCTCCTGTGCCTCCACTCATTACCTCATTATCCATTACCCATTAACCCCTGTGCCTCCACTCATCACCCCATTATCCATTACCCATTATCTCCTGTGCCTCCACTCATCACCTCATTACCCATTATCTCCTGTGCCTTCACTCATCACCCCATTGCCCAATACCTGCTGTGCCTTCACTCATCACCCCATTATACATTTCCCATTATCTCCTGTGCCTTCACTCATCACCTCATTACCCATTACCCATTACCTCCTGTGCCTCCACTCATCACCACATTATCCATTACCCATTACCTCCTGTGCCTTCACTCATCACCCCATTATCTATTACCCATTACCTCCTGTGCCTCCACTCATCAGCTCATTACCCATTACCATTACCTCCTTTGCCTTCACTCATCACCTCATCATCCATTAACCATTACCTCCTGTGCCCTCACTCATTACCTCATTATCCATTACCCATTATCTCCTGTGCCTTCACTCATCACCCCATTACCCAATACCTCCTGTGTCTTCACTCATCACATCATTATCCATTACCCATTATCTCCTGTGCCTTCACTCATCACCCCATTATCCATTACCCATTATCTCCTGTGCCTTCACTAATCACCCCAGTACCAAATACCTCCTATGCCTTCACTCATCAACTCATTACCCATTACCTCCTTTCCCTCCACTCATCACCCCATTATCCATTACCCATCATCTCCTGTGCCTTCACTCATCACCCCATTAAACATTACCCATTACCTCCTGTGCCTCCACTCATCACCTCATTATCCATTACCCATTATCTCCTGTGCCTTCACTCATCACCCCATTACACATTACCCATTATCTCCTGTGCCTTCACTCATCACCCCATTACCCAATACCTGCTGTGCCTTCACTCATCACCCCATTATCCATTACCCATTATCTCCTGTGCCTTCACTCATCACCCCATTATCCATTACCCATTATCTCCTGTGCCTTCACTCATCACCCCATTATCCATTACCCATTATCTCCTGTGCCTTCACTCATCACCCCATTCCACATTACCCATTACCTCCTGTGCCTCCACTCATCACCTCATTATCCATTACACATTACCTCCTGTGCCTTCACTCATCACGTCATTATCCATTATCCATTACCTCCTGTGCCTCCTCTCATCACCTCATTATCCATTACCCATTACCTCCTGTGCCTCCTCTCATCACCTATTATCCATTACCCATTACCTACTGTGCCTTCACTCATCACCTCATTACCCATTACCCATTATCTCCCGTGCCTTCACTCATCACCCCATTGCCCATTACCCATTATCTCCTGTGCCTTCACTCATCACCCCATTATGCATTACTCATTACCTCCTGTGCCTTCACTCATCACCACATTATCCATTACCCATTACCTCCTGTGCCTCCACTCGTCACCTCATTATCCATTACCCATTAACTCCTGTGCCTCCACTCATCACCCCATTATCCATTACCCATTATCTCCTGAGCCTCCACTCATCACCTCATTACCCATTACCTCCTGTGCCTTCACTCATCACCTCATTATCCATTATCCATTACCTCCTGTGCCCTCACTCATTACCTCATTATCGATTACCCATTATCTCCTGTGCCTTCACTCATCACTCCAATATCCATTAACCATTATCTCCTGTGCCTTCAATCATCACCCCATTACCCAATACTTCCTGTGCCTTCACTCATCACATCATTATCCATTACCCATTATCTCCTGGGCCTTCACTCATCACCCCATTATCCATTACCCATTATCTCCTGTGCCTTCACTAATCAACCCATTACCCATTACCTCCTGTGCCTCCACTCATCACCTCATTATCCATTACCCATTACCTCCTGTGCCTTCACTCATCACCTCATTACCCATTACCTCCTGTGCCTTCACTCATTACCTCTTTACCCATTACCTCCTGTGCATCCACTCATCACCTCATTACCAATTACCTCCTGTGCCTTCACTCATCACATCATTACCCATTACCTACTGTGCCTCCACTCATCGCCTCATTATCCATTACCCATTACCTCCTGTGCCTTCACTCATCACCTCATTACCCATTAACTCCTGTGCCTCCACTCATCACCTCATTATACATTACCCATTACCTCCTGTGCCTTCACTCATCAGTTCATTACCCATTACCTCCTGTGCCTCCTCTCATCACCTCATTATCCATTACCCATTACCTCCTGTGCCTTCACTCATCACCTCATTACCCATTACCCATTAAATCCTGTGCCTCCACTCATCACCTCATTACCCATTACCCATTATCTCCTGTGCCTCCACTCATCACCTCATTACCCATTAGCTCCTGTGCCTTCACTCATCACCTCATTACCCATTATCTCCTGTGCCTCCACTCATTACCTCATTATCCATTACCCATTAACCCCTGTGCCTCCACTCATCACCCCATTATCCATTACCCATTATCTCCTGTGCCTGCACTCATCACCTCATTACCCATTATCTCCTGTGCCTTCACTCATCACCTCATTACCCATTACCATTACCTCCTTTGCCATCACTCATCACCTCATCATCCATTAACCATTACCTCCTGTACCCTCACTCATTACCTCATTACCCATTATCTCCTTTGCCGTCACTCATCACCTCATCATCCATTAACCATTACCTCCTGTACCCTCACTCATCACCTCATTACCCATTATCTCCTGTGCCTTCACTCATCACCTCATTACCCATTACCATTAACTCCTGTGCCCTCACTCATTACCTCATTATCCATTAGCCATTATCTCCTGTGCCTTCACTCATCACCCCATTACCCAATACTTCCTGTGTCTTCACTCATCACATCATTATCCATTACCCATTATCTCCTGGGCCTTCACTCATCACCCCATTATCCATTACCCATTATCTCCTGTGCCTTCACTCATCACCTCATTATCCATTACCCATTACCTCCTGTGCCTTCACTCATCACCCCATTACCCAATACTTCCTGTGTCTTCACTCATCACATCATTATCCATTACCCATTATCTCCTGGGCCTTCACTCATCACCTCATTATCCATTACCCATTATCTCCTGTGCCTTCACTCATCACCACTTTATCCATTACGCATTATCTCCTGTGCCTTCACTAATCACCCCAGTACCAAATACCTCCTATGCCTTCACTCATCAACTCATTACCATTACCACCTTTCCCTCCACTCATCACCTCATTATCCATTACCCATTACCTCCTGTGCCTTCACTCATTACCTCATTACCCATTAACTCCTGTGCCTCCACTCATCACCCCATTATCCATTACCCATTATCTCCTGAGCATCCACTCATCACCTCATTACCCATTACCTCCTGTGCCTTCACTCATCACCTCATTATCCATTACCCATTACCTCCTGTGCCTTCACTCATTACCTCATTACCCATTACCTCCTGTGCCTTCACTAATCACTCCATTACCCAATACCTCCTGTGCCTTCACTCATCACCTCATTACCCATTATCTCCTGTGCCTCCACTCATCACCTCATTATCCATTACCCATTAACCCCTGTGCCTCCACTCATCACCCCATTATCCATTACCCATTATCTCCTGTGCCTTCACTCATCACCTCATTACCCATTACCATTACTTCCTTTGCCTTCACTCATCACCTCATCATCCATTAACCATTACCTCCTGTACCCTCACTCATTACCTCATTATCCATTACCCATTATCTCCTGTGCCTTCACTCATCATCCCAATATCCATTAGCCATCTCCTGTGCCTTCAATCATCACCCCATTACCCAATACTTCCTGTGTCTTCACTCATCCCCTCATTACCCATTACCCATTACCTCCTGTGCCTCCACTCATCAGCTCATTATCCATTACCCATTACCTCCTGTGCCTTCATTTATCACCTCATTACCCATCACCCATTATCTGCTGTGCCTCCACTCATCACCTCATTACCCATTACCCATTATCTCCTGTGCCTCCACTCATCACCTCATTATCCATTACCCATTATCTCCTGTGCCTTCACTCATCACCTCATTATCCATTATCCATTACCTCCTGTGCCCTCACTCATTACCTCATTATCGATTACCCATTATCTCCTGTGCCTTCACTCATCACTCCAATATCCATTAACCATTATCTCCTGTGCCTTGAATCATCACCCCATTACCCAATACTTCCTGTGCCTCCACTCATCACCCCATTATCCATTACCCATTATCTCCTGTGCCTGCACTCATCACCTCATTACCCATTATCTCCTGTGCCTTCACTCATCACCTCATTACCCATTACCATTACCTCCTTTGCCATCACTCATCACCTCATCATCCATTAACCATTACCTCCTGTACCCTCACTCATTACCTCATTACCCATTATCTCCTTTGCCGTCACTCATCACCTCATCATCCATTAACCATTACCTCCTGTACCCTCACTCATCACCTCATTACCCATTATCTCCTGTGCCTTCACTCATCACCTCATTACCCATTACCATTAACTCCTGTGCCCTCACTCATTACCTCATTATCCATTAGCCATTATCTCCTGTGCCTTCACTCATCACCCCATTACCCAATACTTCCTGTGTCTTCACTCATCACATCATTATCCATTACCCATTATCTCCTGGGCCTTCACTCATCACCCCATTATCCATTACCCATTATCTCCTGTGCCTTCACTCATCACCTCATTATCCATTACCCATTACCTCCTGTGCCTTCACTCATCACCCCATTACCCAATACTTCCTGTGTCTTCACTCATCACATCATTATCCATTACCCATTATCTCCTGGGCCTTCACTCATCACCTCATTATCCATTACCCATTATCTCCTGTGCCTTCACTCATCACCACTTTATCCATTACGCATTATCTCCTGTGCCTTCACTAATCACCCCAGTACCAAATACCTCCTATGCCTTCACTCATCAACTCATTACCATTACCACCTTTCCCTCCACTCATCACCTCATTATCCATTACCCATTACCTCCTGTGCCTTCACTCATTACCTCATTACCCATTAACTCCTGTGCCTCCACTCATCACCCCATTATCCATTACCCATTATCTCCTGAGCATCCACTCATCACCTCATTACCCATTACCTCCTGTGCCTTCACTCATCACCTCATTATCCATTACCCATTACCTCCTGTGCCTTCACTCATTACCTCATTACCCATTACCTCCTGTGCCTTCACTAATCACTCCATTACCCAATACCTCCTGTGCCTTCACTCATCACCTCATTACCCATTATCTCCTGTGCCTCCACTCATCACCTCATTATCCATTACCCATTAACCCCTGTGCCTCCACTCATCACCCCATTATCCATTACCCATTATCTCCTGTGCCTTCACTCATCACCTCATTACCCATTACCATTACTTCCTTTGCCTTCACTCATCACCTCATCATCCATTAACCATTACCTCCTGTACCCTCACTCATTACCTCATTATCCATTACCCATTATCTCCTGTGCCTTCACTCATCATCCCAATATCCATTAGCCATCTCCTGTGCCTTCAATCATCACCCCATTACCCAATACTTCCTGTGTCTTCACTCATCCCCTCATTACCCATTACCCATTACCTCCTGTGCCTCCACTCATCAGCTCATTATCCATTACCCATTACCTCCTGTGCCTTCATTTATCACCTCATTACCCATCACCCATTATCTGCTGTGCCTCCACTCATCACCTCATTACCCATTACCCATTATCTCCTGTGCCTCCACTCATCACCTCATTATCCATTACCCATTATCTCCTGTGCCTTCACTCATCACCTCATTATCCATTATCCATTACCTCCTGTGCCCTCACTCATTACCTCATTATCGATTACCCATTATCTCCTGTGCCTTCACTCATCACTCCAATATCCATTAACCATTATCTCCTGTGCCTTGAATCATCACCCCATTACCCAATACTTCCTGTGCCTTCACTCATCACATCATTATCCATTACCCATTATCTCCTGGGCCTTCACTCATCATCCCATTATCCATTACCCATTATCTCCTGTGCCTTCAATAATCAACCCATTACCCATTACCTCCTTTGCCTCCACTCATCACCTCATTAGCCATTACCCATTACCTCCTGTGCCTCCACTCATCACCACATTATCCATTATCTCCTGTGCCTCCACTCATCACCTCATTATCCATTACCCATTACCTCCTGTGCCTTCACTCATCACCTCATTACACATTACCTCCTGTGCCTTCACTCATTACCTCTTTAACCATTACCTCCTGTGCATCCACTCATCACCTCATTACCAATTACCTCCTGTGCCTTCACTCATCACATCATTACCCATTACCTACTGTGCCTCCACTCATCGCCTCATTATCCATTACCCATTACCTCCTGTGCCTCCACTCATCACCTCATTATCCATTACACATTACCTCCTGTGCCTTCACTCATCAGTTCATTACCCATTACCTCCTGTGCCTCCTCTCATCACCTCATTATCCATTACCCATTACCTCCTGTGCCTTCACTCATCACCTCATTACCCATTACCCATTAAATCCTGTGCCTCCACTCATCACCTCATTACCCATTACCCATTATCTCCTGTGCCTCCACTCATCACCTCATTACCCATTAGCTCCTGTGTCTCCACTCATCACCTCATTATCCATTACCCATTAACCCCTGTGCCTCCACTCATCACCCCATTATCCATTACCCATTATCTCCTGTGCCTCCACTCATCACCTCATTACCCATTATCTCCTGTGCCTTCTCTCATCACCTCATTACCCATTACCATTACCTCCTTTGCCTTCACTCATCACCTCATCATCCATTAACCATTACCTCCTGTGCCCTCACTCATTACCTCATAATCCATTACCCATTATCTCCTGTGCCTTCACTCATCACCCCATTACCCAATACCTCCTGTGTCTTCACTCATCACATCATTATCCATTACACATTATCTCCTGTGCCTTCACTCATCACCCCATTATCCTTTACCCATTATCTCCTGTGCCTTCACTAATCACCCCAGCACCAAATACCTCCTATGCCTTCACTCATCAACTCATTACCCATTACCTCCTTTCCCTCCACTCATCACCTCATTATCCATTACCCATTACCTCCTGTGCTTCCACTCATCACCTCATTACCCATTATCCATTACCTCCTGTGCCTTCACTCATCAGCTCATTACGCATGATCTCCTGTGTCTTCACTCATCAACAAATTACCCATTACCTCCTGTGCCTCCACTCTTCATCTCATTCCCCATTATCTCCTGTGTCTTCACTCATCAACACATTACCCATTACCTCCTGTGCCTCCATTCTTCATCTCATTCCCCATTATCTCCTGTGCCTTCACTCATCACCTCATTATCCATTACCCATTACCTCCTGTGCCTTCACTCATTACCTCATTACCCATTAACTCCTGTGCCTCCACTCATCACCCCATTATCCATTACCCATTATCTCCTGAGCATCCACTCATCACCTCATTACCCATTACCTCCTGTGCCTTCAGTCATCACCTCATTATCCATTACCCATTACCTCCTGTGCCTTCACTCATTACCTAATTACCCATTATCTCCTGTGCCTTCACTCATCACCCCATTATCCATTACCCATTATCTCCTGTGCCATCACTAATCACTCCATTACCCAATACCTCCTGTGCCTTCACTCATCACCTCATTACCCATGATCTCCTGTGCCTCCACTCATCACCTCATTACCCATTACCTCCTGTGCCTCCACACATCACCTCATTATCCAGTACCAATTACCTCCTGTGCGTTCACTCATCACCTCATTATCCATTACACATTACCTCCTGTGCCTCCACTCATCACCTCATTATTCATTACACATTACCTCCTGTGCCTCCACTCATCACCTCATTATCCATTATCCATTACCTCCTGTGCCCTCACTCATTACCTCATTATCCATTACCCATTATCTCCTGTGCCTTCATTCATCACCCCATTATCCATTACCCATTATCTCCTGTGCCTTCACTCATCACCCCATTACACATTACCCATTATCTCCTGTGCCTTCACTCATCACCCCATTGCCCAATACCTGCTGTGCCTTCACTCATCACCCCATTATACATTTCCCATTATCTCCTGTGCCTTCACTCATCACCTCATTACCCATTACCCATTATCTCCTGTGCCTCCATGCATTACGTCATTACCGATTACCCATTACCTCCTGTGCCTCCACTCATCACCTCATTATCCATTACCCATTACCTCCTGTGCCTTCACTCATCACGCCATTACCCAAAACTTACTGTGCCTTCACTCATCACCCCATTATCTATTACCCATTACCTCCTGTGCCTCCACTCATCAGCTCATTACCCATTACCCATTACCTCATGTGCCTCCAGTCATCAACTCATTACCCATTACCCATTACTTCCTGTGCCTCCGCTCATCACCTCATTACCCATTACCTCCTGTGACTTCACTCATCACCTCATTTCCGATTACCCATTAACTCCAGTACCTCCATTCATCACCTCATTACCCATTACCCATTATCTCCTGTGCCTCCACTCATCACCTCATTACCCATTACCTCCTGTGTCTTCACTCATCACCCCATTATCCATTACCGATTATCTCCTGTGCCTGCACTCATCATCTCATTATCCATTACCCATTATCTCCTGTGCCTTCACTCATCACCCCATTATCCATTACCCATTACCTGCTGTGCCTTCACTCATCACCCCTTTATCCATTATCTCCTGTGCCTTCACTCATCACCCCATTATCCATTACCCATTATCTTCCGTGCCTTCACTCATCACCCCATTGCCCATTACCCATTATCTCCTGTGCCTTCACTCGTCACCCCATTATGCATTACTCATTACCTCCTGTGCCTTCACTCATCACCACATTATCCATTACCCATTACCTCCTGTGCCTCCACTCGTCACCTCATTATCCATTACCCATTAACTCCTGTGCCTCCACTCATCACCCCATTATCCATTACCCATTATCTCCTGGGCCGTCACTCATCACCCCATTATCCATTACCCATTATCTCCTGTGCCTTCACTAATCAACCCATTACCCATTACCTCCTGTGCCTCCACTCATCAGCTCATTAGACATTACCCATTACCTCCTGTGCCTTCACTCATCACCTCATTACCCATTACCTCCTGTGCCTTCATTCATTACCTCTTTACCCATTACCTCCTGTGCATCCACTCATCACCTCATTACCAATTACCTCCTGTGCCTTCACTCATTACATCATTACCCATTACCTACTGTGCCTCCACTCATCGCCTCATTATCCATTACCCATTACCTCCTGTGCCTTCACTCATCACCTCATTACCCATTATCTCCTGTGCCTCCACTCATCACCTCATTATCCATTACCCAGTACCTCCTGTGCCTTCACTCATCAGTTCATTACCCATTACCTCCTGTGCCTCCTCTCATCACCTATTATCCATTACCCATTACCTCCTGTGCCTTCACTCATCACCTCATTACCCATTACCCATTAAATCCTGTGCCTCCACTCATCACCTCATTACCCATTACCCATTATCTCCAGTGCCTCCACTCATCACCTCATTACCCATTACCTCCTGTGCCTCCTCTCATCACCTATTATCCATTACCCATTACCTCCTGTGCCTTCACTCATCACCTCATTACCCATTACCCATTATCTCCCGTGCCTTCACTCATCACCCCATTGCCCATTACCCATTATCTCCTGTGCCTTCACTCATCACCCCATTATGCATTACTCATTACCTCCTGTGCCTTCACTAATCACCACATTATCCATTACCCATTACCTCCTGTGCCTCCACTCGTCACTTCATTATCCATTACCCATTAACTCCTGTGCCTCCACTCATCACCCCATTATCCATTACCCATTATCTCCTGGGCCTTCACTCATCACCCCATTATCCATTACCCATTATCTCCTGTGCCTTCACTAATCAACCCATTACCCATTACCTCATGTGCCTCCACTCATCACCTCATTAGACATTACCCATTACCTCCTGTGCCTCCACTCATCACCACATTATCCATTATCTCCTGTGCCTCCACTCATCACCTCATTATCCATTACCCATTACCTCCTGTGCCTTCACTCATCACCTCATTACACATTACCTGCTGTGCCTTCACTCATTACCTCTTTAACCATTACCTCCTGTGCATCCACTCATCACCTCATTACCAATTACCTCCTGTGCCTTCACTCATCACATCATTACCCATTACCTACTGTGCCTCCACTCATCGCCTCATTATCCATTACCCATTACCTCCTGTGCCTTCACTCATCACCTCATTACCCATTACCTCCTGTGCCTCCACTCATCACCTCATTATCCATTACCCATTACCTCCTGTGCCTTCACTCATCAGTTCATTACCCATTACCTCCTGTGCCTCCTCTCATCACCTCATTATCCATTACCCATTACCTCCTGTGCCTTCACTCATCACCTCATTACCCATTACCCATTAAATCCTGTGCCTCCACTCATCACCTCATTACCCATTACCCATTATCTCCTGTGCCTCCACTCATCACCTCATTACCCATTAGCTCCTGTGCCTTCACTCATTACCTCATTATCCATTACCCATTATCTCCTGTGCCTTCACTCATCACCCCATTACCCAATACCTCCTGTGTCTTCACTCATCACATCATTATCCATTACCCATTATCTCCTGTGCCTTCACTCATCACCCCATTATCCATTACCCATTATCTCCTGTGCCTTCACTAATCACCCCAGTACCAAATACCTCCTATGCCTTCACTCATCAACTCATTACCCATTACCTCCTTTCCCTCCACTCATCACCTCATTATCCATTACCCATTACCTCCTGTGCTTCCACTCATCACCTCATTACCCATTATCCATTACCTCCTGTGCCTTCACTCATCAGCTCATTACGCATGACCTCCTGTGTCTTCACTCATCAACACATTACCCATTACCTCCTGTGCCTCCACTCTTCATCTCATTCCCCATTATCTACTGTGCCTTCACTCATCACCTCATTATCCATTACCCATTACCTCCTGTGCCTTCACTCATTACCTCATTACCCATTAACTCCTGTGCCTCCACTCATCACCCCATTATCCATTACCCATTATCTCCTGAGCATCCACTCATCACCTCATTACCCATTACCTCCTGTGCCTTCACTCATCACCCCATTATCTATTACCCATTACCTCCTGTGCCTCCACTCATCAGCTCATTACCCATTACCCATTACCTCATGTGCCTCCAGTCATCAACTCATTACCCATTACCCATTACTTCCTGTGCCTCCGCTCATCACCTCATTACCCATTACCTCCTGTGACTTCACTCATCACCTCATTTCCGATTACCCATTAACTCCAGTACCTCCATTCATCACCTCATTACCCATTACCCATTATCTCCTGTGCCTCCACTCATCACCTCATTACCCATTACCTCCTGTGTCTTCACTCATCACCCCATTATCCATTACCGATTATGTCCTGTGCCTCCACTCATCATCTCATTATCCATTACTCATTATCTCCTGTGCCTTCACTCATCACCCCATTATCCATTACCCATTACCTCCTGTGCCTTCACTCATCACCCCTTTATCCATTATCTCCTGTGCCTTCACTCATCACCCCATTATCCATTACCCATTATCTCCCGTGCCTTCACTCATCACCCCATTGCCCATTACCCATTATCTCCTGTGCCTTCACTCATCACCCCATTATACATTACTCATTACCTCCTGTGCCTTCACTCATCACCCCATTATCCATTACCCATTACCTCCTGTGCCTCCACTCGTCACCTCATTATCCATTACCCATTAACTCCTGTGTCTCCACTCATCACCTCATTACCCATTACCTCCTGTGTCTTCACTCATCACCCCATTACCCATTACCGATAATCTCCTGTGCCTCCACTCATCATCTCATTATCCATTACCCATTATCTCCTGTGCCTTCACTCATCACCCCATTATCCATTACCCATTACCTGCTGTGCCTTCACTCATCACCCCTTTATCCATTATCTCCTGTGCCTTCACTCATCACCCCATTATCCATTACCCATTATCTTCCGTGCCTTCACTCATCACCCCATTGCCCATTACCCATTATCTCCTGTGCCTTCACTCGTCACCCCATTATGCATTACTCATTACCTCCTGTGCCTTCACTCATCACCACATTATCCATTACCCATTACCTCCTGTGCCTCCACTCGTCACCTCATTATCCATTACCCATTAACTCCTGTGCCTCCACTCATCACCCCATTATCCATTACCCATTATCTCCTGGGCCGTCACTCATCACCCCATTATCCATTACCCATTATCTCCTGTGCCTTCACTAATCAACCCATTACCCATTACCTCCTGTGCCTCCACTCATCAGCTCATTAGACATTACCCATTACCTCCTGTGCCTTCACTCATCACCTCATTACCCATTACCTCCTGTGCCTTCATTCATTACCTCTTTACCCATTACCTCCTGTGCATCCACTCATCACCTCATTACCAATTACCTCCTGTGCCTTCACTCATTACATCATTACCCATTACCTACTGTGCCTCCACTCATCGCCTCATTATCCATTACCCATTACCTCCTGTGCCTTCACTCATCACCTCATTACCCATTATCTCCTGTGCCTCCACTCATCACCTCATTATCCATTACCCATTACCTCCTGTGCCTTCACTCATCAGTTCATTACCCATTACCTCCTGTGCCTCCTCTCATCACCTATTATCCATTACCCATTACCTCCTGTGCCTTCACTCATCACCTCATTACCCATTACCCATTAAATCCTGTGCCTCCACTCATCACCTCATTACCCATTACCCATTATCTCCAGTGCCTCCACTCATCACCTCATTACCCATTACCTCCTGTGCCTCCTCTCATCACCTATTATCCATTACCCATTACCTCCTGTGCCTTCACTCATCACCTCATTACCCATTACCCATTATCTCCCGTGCCTTCACTCATCACCCCATTGCCCATTACCCATTATCTCCTGTGCCTTCACTCATCACCCCATTATGCATTACTCATTACCTCCTGTGCCTTCACTCATCACCACATTATCCATTACCCATTACCTCCTGTGCCTCCACTCGTCACTTCATTATCCATTACCCATTAACTCCTGTGCCTCCACTCATCACCCCATTATCCATTACCCATTATCTCCTGGGCCTTCACTCATCACCCCATTATCCATTACCCATTATCTCCTGTGCCTTCACTAATCAACCCATTACCCATTACCTCCTGTGCCTCCACTCATCACCTCATTAGACATTACCCATTACCTCCTGTGCCTCCACTCATCACCACATTATCCATTATCTCCTGTGCCTCCACTCATCACCTCATTATCCATTACCCATTACCTCCTGTGCCTTCACTCATCACCTCATTACACATTACCTCCTGTGCCTTCACTCATTACCTCTTTAACCATTACCTCCTGTGCATCCACTCATCACCTCATTACCAATTACCTCCTGTGCCTTCACTCATCACATCATTACCCATTACCTACTGTGCCTCCACTCATCGCCTCATTATCCATTACCCATTACCTCCTGTGCCTTCACTCATCACCTCATTACCCATTACCTCCTGTGCCTCCACTCATCACCTCATTATCCATTACCCATTACCTCCTGTGCCTTCACTCATCAGTTCATTACCCATTACCTCCTGTGCCTCCTCTCATCACCTCATTATCCATTACCCATTACCTCCTGTGCCTTCACTCATCACCTCATTACCCATTACCCATTAAATCCTGTGCCTCCACTCATCACCTCATTACCCATTACCCATTAGCTCCTGTGCCTTCACTCATCACCTCATTACCCATTATCTCCTGTGTCTCCACTCATCACCTCATTATCCATTACCCATTAACCCCTGTGCCTCCACTCATCACCCCATTATCCATTACCCATTATCTCCTGTGCCTCCACTCATCACCTCATTACCCATTATCTCCTGTGCCTTCTCTCATCACCTCATTACCCATTACCATTACCTCCTGTGCCTTCACTCATCACCTCATCATACATTAACCATTACCTCCTGTGCCCTCACTCATTACCTCATTATCCATTACCCATTATCTCCTGTGCCTTCACTCATCACCCCATTACCCAATACCTCCTGTGTCTTCACTCATCACATCATTATCCATTACCCATTATCTCCTGTGCCTTCACTCATCACCCCATTATCCATTACCCATTATCTCCTGTGCCTTCACTAATCACCCCAGTACCAAATACCTCCTATGCCTTCACTCATCAACTCATTACCCATTACCTCCTTTCCCTCCACTCATCACCTCATTATCCATTACCCATTACCTCCTGTGCTTCCACTCATCACCTCATTACCCATTATCCATTACCTCCTGTGCCTTCACTCATCAGCTCATTACGCATGACCTCCTGTGTCTTCACTCATCAACACATTACCCATTACCTCCTGTGCCTCCACTCTTCATCTCATTCCCCATTATCTACTGTGCCTTCACTCATCACCTCATTATCCATTACCCATTACCTCCTGTGCCTTCACTCATTACCTCATTACCCATTAACTCCTGTGCCTCCACTCATCACCCCATTATCCATTACCCATTATCTCCTGAGCATCCACTCATCACCTCATTACCCATTACCTCCTGTGCCTTCACTCATCACCCCATTATCTATTACCCATTACCTCCTGTGCCTCCACTCATCAGCTCATTACCCATTACCCATTACCTCATGTGCCTCCAGTCATCAACTCATTACCCATTACCCATTACTTCCTGTGCCTCCGCTCATCACCTCATTACCCATTACCTCCTGTGACTTCACTCATCACCTCATTTCCGATTACCCATTAACTCCAGTACCTCCATTCATCACCTCATTACCCATTACCCATTATCTCCTGTGCCTCCACTCATCACCTCATTACCCATTACCTCCTGTGTCTTCACTCATCACCCCATTATCCATTACCGATTATGTCCTGTGCCTCCACTCATCATCTCATTATCCATTACTCATTATCTCCTGTGCCTTCACTCATCACCCCATTATCCATTACCCATTATCTCCTGTGCCTTCACTAATCAACCCATTACCCATTACCTCCTGTGCCTCCACTCATCAGCTCATTAGACATTACCCATTACCTCCTGTGCCTTCACTCATCACCTCATTACCCATTACCTCCTGTGCCTTCATTCATTACCTCTTTACCCATTACCTCCTGTGCATCCACTCATCACCTCATTACCAATTACCTCCTGTGCCTTCACTCATTACATCATTACCCATTACCTACTGTGCCTCCACTCATCGCCTCATTATCCATTACCCATTACCTCCTGTGCCTTCACTCATCACCTCATTACCCATTATCTCCTGTGCCTCCACTCATCACCTCATTATCCATTACCCATTACCTCCTGTGCCTTCACTCATCAGTTCATTACCCATTACCTCCTGTGCCTCCTCTCATCACCTATTATCCATTACCCATTACCTCCTGTGCCTTCACTCATCACCTCATTACCCATTACCCATTAAATCCTGTGCCTCCACTCATCACCTCATTACCCATTACCCATTATCTCCAGTGCCTCCACTCATCACCTCATTACCCATTACCTCCTGTGCCTCCTCTCATCACCTATTATCCATTACCCATTACCTCCTGTGCCTTCACTCATCACCTCATTATCCATTACCCATTATCTCCCGTGCCTTCACTCATCACCCCATTGCCCATTACCCATTATCTCCTGTGCCTTCATCATCACCCCATTATGCATTACTCATTACCTCCTGTGCCTTCACTCATCACCACATTATCCATTACCCATTACCTCCTGTGCCTCCACTCGTCACTTCATTATCCATTACCCATTAACTCCTGTGCCTCCACTCATCACCCCATTATCCATTACCCATTATCTCCTGGGCCTTCACTCATCACCCCATTATCCATTACCCATTATCTCCTGTGCCTTCACTAATCAACCCATTACCCATTACCTCCTGTGCCTCCACTCATCACCTCATTAGACATTACCCATTACCTCCTGTGCCTCCACTCATCACCACATTATCCATTATCTCCTGTGCCTCCACTCATCACCTCATTATCCATTACCCATTACCTCCTGTGCCTTCACTCATCACCTCATTACACATTACCTCCTGTGCCTTCACTCATTACCTCTTTAACCATTACCTCCTGTGCATCCACTCATCACCTCATTACCAATTACCTCCTGTGCCTTCACTCATCACATCATTACCCATTACCTACTGTGCCTCCACTCATCGCCTCATTATCCATTACCCATTACCTCCTGTGCCTTCACTCATCACCTCATTACCCATTACCTCCTGTGCCTCCACTCATCACCTCATTATCCATTACCCATTACCTCCTGTGCCTTCACTCATCAGTTCATTACCCATTACCTCCTGTGCCTCCTCTCATCACCTCATTATCCATTACCCATTACCTCCTGTGCCTTCACTCATCACCTCATTACCCATTACCCATTAAATCCTGTGCCTCCACTCATCACCTCATTACCCATTACCCATTATCTCCTGTGCCTCCACTCATCACCTCATTACCCATTAGCTCCTGTGCCTTCACTCATCACCTCATTACCCATTATCTCCTGTGTCTCCACTCATCACCTCATTATCCATTACCCATTAACCCCTGTGCCTCCACTCATCACCCCATTATCCATTACCCATTATCTCCTGTGCCTCCACTCATCACCTCATTACCCATTATCTCCTGTGCCTTCTCTCATCACCTCATTACCCATTACCATTACCTCCTGTGCCTTCACTCATCACCTCATCATACATTAACCATTACCTCCTGTGCCCTCACTCATTACCTCATTATCCATTACCCATTATCTCCTGTGCCTTCACTCATCACCCCATTACCCAATACCTCCTGTGTCTTCACTCATCACATCATTATCCATTACCCATTATCTCCTGTGCCTTCACTCATCACCCCATTATCCATTACCCATTATCTCCTGTGCCTTCACTAATCACCCCAGTACCAAATACCTCCTATGCCTTCACTCATCAACTCATTACCCATTACCTCCTTTCCCTCCACTCATCACCTCATTATCCATTACCCATTACCTCCTGTGCTTCCACTCATCACCTCATTACCCATTATCCATTACCTCCTGTGCCTTCACTCATCAGCTCATTACGCATGACCTCCTGTGTCTTCACTCATCAACACATTACCCATTACCTCCTGTGCCTCCACTCTTCATCTCATTCCCCATTATCTACTGTGCCTTCACTCATCACCTCATTATCCATTACCCATTACCTCCTGTGCCTTCACTCATTACCTCATTACCCATTAACTCCTGTGCATCCACTCATCACCCCATTATCCATTACCCATTATCTCCTGAGCATCCACTCATCACCTCATTACCCATTACCTCCTGTGCCTTCACTCATCACCCCATTATCTATTACCCATTACCTCCTGTGCCTCCACTCATCAGCTCATTACCCATTACCCATTACCTCATGTGCCTCCAGTCATCAACTCATTACCCATTACCCATTACTTCCTGTGCCTCCGCTCATCACCTCATTACCCATTACCTCCTGTGACTTCACTCATCACCTCATTTCCGATTACCCATTAACTCCAGTACCTCCATTCATCACCTCATTACCCATTACCCATTATCTCCTGTGCCTCCACTCATCACCTCATTACCCATTACCTCCTGTGTCTTCACTCATCACCCCATTATCCATTACCGATTATGTCCTGTGCCTCCACTCATCATCTCATTATCCATTACTCATTATCTCCTGTGCCTTCACTCATCACCCCATTATCCATTACCAATTACCTCCTGTGCCTTCACTCATCACATCATTACCCATTACCTACAGTGCCTCCACTCATCGCCTCATTATCCATTACCCATTACCTCCTGTGCCTTCACTCATCACCTCATTACCCATTACCTCCTGTGCCTCCACTCATCACCTCATTATCCATTACCCATTACCTCCTGTGCCTTCACTCATCAGTTCATTACCCATTACCTCCTGTGCCTCCTCTCATCACCTATTATCCATTACCCATTACCTCCTGTGCCTTCACTCATCACCTCATTACCCATTACCCATTATCTCCCGTGCCTTCACTCATCACCCCATTGCCCATTACCCATTATCTCCTGTGCCTTCACTCATCACCCCATTATGCATTACTCATTACCTCCTGTGCCTTCACTCATCACCACATTATCCATTACCCATTACCTCCTGTGCCTCCACTCGTCACCTCATTATCCATTACCCATTAACTCCTGTGCCTCCACTCATCACCCCATTATCCATTACCCATTATCTCCTGGGCCTTCACTCATCACCCCATTATCCATTACCCATTATCTCCTGTGCCTTCACTAATCAACCCATTACCCATTACCTCCTGTGCCTCCACTCATCACCTCATTAGACATTACCCATTACCTCCTGTGCCTCCACTCATCACCACATTATCCATTATCTCCTGTGCCTCCACTCATCACCTCATTATCCATTACCCATTACCTCCTGTGCCTTCACTCATCACCTCATTACACATTACCTCCTGTGCCTTCACTCATTACCTCTTTAACCATTACCTCCTGTGCATCCACTCATCACCTCATTATCCATTACCCATTACCTCCTGTGCCTTCACTCATCACCTCATTACCCATTACCTCCTGTGCCTCCACTCATCACCTCATTATCCATTACCCATTACCTCCTGTGCCTTCACTCATCAGTTCATTACCCATTACCTCCTGTGCCTCCTCTCATCACCTCATTATCCATTACCCATTACCTCCTGTGCCTTCACTCATCACCTCATTACCCATTAACCATTAAATCCTGTGCCTCCACTCATCACCTCATTACCCATTACCCATTATCTCCTGTGCCTCCACTCATCACCTCATTACCCATTACCCATTAGCTCCTGTGCCTTCACTCATCACCTCATTACCCATTACCCATTATCTCCTGTGCCTCCACTCATCACCTCATTACCCATTATCTCCTGTGTCTCCACTCATCACCTCATTATCCATTACCCATTAACCCCTGTGCCTCCACTCATCACCCCATTATCCATTACCCATTATCTCCTGTGCCTCCACTCATCACCTCATTACCCATTATCTCCTGTGTCTCCACTCATCACCTCATTATCCATTACCCATTAACCCCTGTGCCTCCACTCATCACCCCATTATCCATTACCCATTATCTCCTGTGCCTTCACTCATCACCTCATTACCCATTACCATTACCTCCTTTGCCTTCACTCATCACCTCATCATCCATTAACCATTACCTCCTGTGCCCTCACTCATTACCTCATTATCCATTACCCATTATCTCCTGTGCCTTCACTCATCACCCCATTACCCAATACCTCCTGTGTCTTCACTCATCACATCTTTATCCATTACCCATTATCTCCTGTGCCTTCACTCATCACCCCATTATCCATTACCCATTATCTCCTGTGCCTTCACTAATCACCCCAGTACCAAATACCTCCTATGCCTTCACTCATCAACTCATTACCCATTACCTCCTTTCCCTCCACTCATCACCTCATTATCCATTACCCATTACCTCCTGTGCTTCCACTCATCACCTCATTACCCATTATCCATTACCTCCTGTGCCTTCACTCATCAGCTCATTACGCATGATCTCCTGTGTCTTCACTCATCAACAAATTACCCATTACCTCCTGTGCCTCCACTCTTCATCTCATTCCCCATTATCTACTGTGCCTTCACTCATCACCTCATTATCCATTACCCATTACCTCCTGTGCCGTCACTCATTACCTCATTACCCATTAACTCCTGTGCCTCCACTCATCACCACATTATCCATTACCCATTATCTCCTGAGCATCCACTCATCACCTCATTACCCATTACCTCCTGTGCCTTCACTCGTCACCCCATTATCTATTACCCATTACCTCCTGTGCCTCCACTCATCAGCTCATTACCCATTACCCATTACCTCATGTGCCTCCAGTCATCAACTCATTACCCATTTCCCATTACTTCCTGTGCCTCCGCTCATCACCTCATTACCCATTACCTCCTGTGACTTCACTCATCACCTCATTTCCGATTACCCATTAACTCCAGTACCTCCATTCATCACCTCATTACCCATTACCCATTATCTCCTGTGCCTCCACTCATCACCTCATTACCAATTACCTCCTGTGCCTTCACTCATCACATCATTACCCATTACCTACTGTGCCTCCACTCATCATCTCATTATCCATTACCCATTACCTCCTGTGCCTTCACTCATCACCTCATTACCCATTACCTCCTGTGCCTCCACTCATCACCTCATTATCCATTACCCATTACCTCCTGTGCCTTCACTCATCAGTTCATTACCCATTACCTCCTGTGCCTCCACTCATCACCTCATTATCCATTACCCATTACCTCCTGTGCCTTCACTCATCACCTCATTACCCATTACCTCCTGTGCCTCCACTCATCACCTCATTATCCATTACCCATTACCTCCTGTGCCTTCACTCATCACCTCATTACCCATTACCTCCTGTGCCTTCACTCATCACCTCATTACCCATTACCTCCTGTGCCTCCACTCATCACCTCATTATCCATTACCCATTACCTCCTGTGCCTCCTCTCATCACCTCATTATCCATTACCCATTACCTCCTGTGCCTTCACTCATCACCTCATTACCCATTACCCATTAAATCCTGTGCCTCCACTCATCACCTCATTACCCATTACCCATTATCTCCTGTGCCTCCACTCATCACCTCATTACCCATTAGCTCCTGTGCCTTCACTCATCACCTCATTACCCATTATCTCCTGTGTCTCCACTCATCACCTCATTATCCATTACCCATTAACCCCTGTGCCTCCACTCATCACCCCATTATCCATTACCCATTATCTCCTGTGCCTCCACTCATCACCTCATTACCCATTATCTCCTGTGCCTTCTCTCATCACCTCATTACCCATTACCATTACCTCCTTTGCCTTCACTCATCACCTCATCATCCATTAACCATTACCTCCTGTGCCCACACTCATTACCTCATTATCCATTACCCATTATCTCCTGTGCCTTCACTCATCACCCCATTACCCAATACCTCCTGTGTCTTCACTCATCACATCATTATCCATTACCCATTATCTCCTGTGCCTTCACTCATCACCCCATTATCCATTACCCATTATCTCCTGTGCCTTCACTAATCACCCCAGTACCAAATACCTCCTATGCCTTCACTCATCAACTCATTACCCATTACCTCCTTTCCCTCCACTCATCACCTCATTATCCATTACCCATTACCTCCTGTGCTTCCACTCATCACCTCATTACCCATTATCCATTACCTCCTGTGCCTTCACTCATCACCTCATTACGCATGATCTCCTGTGTCTTCACTCATCAACACATTACCCATTACCTCCTGTGCCTCCACTCTTCATCTCATTCCCCATTATCTCCTGTGCCTTCACTCATCACCTCATTATCCATTACCCATTACCTCCTGTGCCTTCACTCATTACCTCATTACCCATTAACTCCTGTGCCTCCACTCATCACCCCATTATCCATTACCCATTATCTCCTGAGCATCCACTCATCACCTCATTACCCATTACCTCCTGTGCCTTCAGTCATCACCTCATTATCCATTACCCATTACCTCCTGTGCCTCCACTCATCACCTCATTACCCATTACCTCCTGTGCCTCCACACATCACCTCATTATCCAGTACCAATTACCTCCTGTGCCTTCACTCATCACCTCATTATCCATTACACATTACCTCCTGTGCCTCCACTCATCACCTCATTATTCATTACACATTACCTCCTGTGCCTCCACTCATCACCTCATTATCCATTATCCATTACCTCCTGTGCCCTCACTCATTACCTCATTATCCATTACCCATTATCTCCTGTGCCTTCATTCATCACCCCATTATCCATTACCCATTATCTCCTGTGCCTTCACTCATCACCCCATTACACATTACCTGCTGTGCCTTCACTCATCACCCCATTATACATTTCCCATTATCTCCTGTGCCTTCACTCATCACCTCATTACCCATTACCCATTATCTCCTGTGCCTCCATGCATTACGTCATTACCCATTACCCATTACCTCCTGTGCCTCCACTCATCACCTCATTATCCATTACCCATTACCTCCTGTGCCTTCACTCATCACGCCATTACCCAAAACTTACTGTGCCTTCACTCATCACCCCATTATCTATTACCCATTACCTCCTGTGCCTCCACTCATCAGCTCATTACCCATTACCCATTACCTCATGTGCCTCCAGTCATCAACTCATTACCCATTACCCATTACTTCCTGTGCCTCCGCTCATCACCTCATTACCCATTACCTCCTGTGACTTCACTCATCACCTCATTTCCGATTACCCATTAACTCCAGTACCTCCATTCATCACCTCATTACCCATTACCCATTATCTCCTGTGCCTCCACTCATCACCTCATTACCCATTACCTCCTGTGTCTTCACTCATCACCCGATTATCCATTACCGATTATCTCCTGTGCCTCCACTCATCATCTCATTATCCATTACCCATTATCTCCTGTGCCTTCACTCATCACCCCATTATCCATTACCCATTACCTCCTGTGCCTTCACTCATCACCCCTTTATCCATTATCTCCTGTGCCTTCACTCATCACCCCATTATCCATTACCCATTATCTCCCGTGCCTTCACTCATCACCCCATTGCCCATTACCCATTATCTCCTGTGCCTTCATTCATTACCTCTTTACCCATTACCTCCTGTGCATCCACTCATCACCTCATTACCAATTACCTCCTGTGCCTTCACTCATCACCCCATTATGCATTACTCATTACCTCCTGTGCCTTCACTCATCACCACATTATCCATTACCCATTACCTCCTGTGCCTCCACTCGTCACCTCATTATCCATTACCCATTAACTCCTGTGCCTCCACTCATCACCCCATTATCCATTACCCATTATCTCCTGGGCCTTCACTCATCACCCCATTATCCATTACCCATTATCTCCTGTGCCTTCACTAATCAACCCATTACCCATTACCTCCTGTGCCTCCACTCATCACCTCATTAGACATTACCCATTACCTCCTGTGCCTTCACTCATCACCTCATTACCCATTACCTCCTGTGCCTTCATTCATTACCTCTTTACCCATTACCTCCTGTGCATCCACTCATCACCTCATTACCAATTACCTCCTGTGCCTTCACTCATCACATCATTACCCATTACCTACTGTGCCTCCACTCATCGCCTCATTATCCATTACCCATTACCTCCTGTGCCTTCACTCATCACCTCATTACCCATTACCTCCTGTGCCTCCACTCATCACCTCATTATCCATTACCCATTACCTCCTGTGCCTTCACTCATCTGTTCATTACCCATTACCTCCTGTGCCTCCTCTCATCACCTATTATCCATTACCCATTACGTCCTGTGCCTTCACTCATCACCTCATTACCCATTACCCATTAAATCCTGTGCCTCCACTCATCACCTCATTACCCATTACCCATTATCTCCTGTGCCTCCACTCATCACCTCATTACCCATTACCTCCTGTGCCTCCTCTCATCACCTATTATCCATTACCCATTACCTCCTGTGCCTCCTCTCATCACCTCATTACCCATTACCCATTATCTCCCGTGCCTTCACTCATCACCCCATTGCCCATTACCCATTATCTCCTGTGCCTTCACTCATCACCCCATTATGCATTACTCATTACCTCCTGTGCCTTCACTCATCACCACATTATCCATTACCAATTACCTCCTGTGCCTTCACTCATCACATCATTACCCATTACCTACTGTGCCTCCACTCATCGCCTCATTATCCATTACCCATTACCTCCTGTGCCTCCACTCATCACCTCATTATCCATTACCCATTACCTCCTGTGCCTTCACTCATCAGTTCATTACCCATTACCTCCTGTGCCTCCTCTCATCACCTATTATCCATTACCCATTACCTCCTGTGCCTTCACTCATCACCTCATTACCCATTACCCATTATCTCCCGTGCCTTCACTCATCACCCCATTGCCCATTACCCATTATCTCCTGTGCCTTCACTCATCACCCCATTATGCATTACTCATTACCTCCTGTGCCTTCACTCATCACCACATTATCCATTACCCATTACCTCCTGTGCCTCCACTCGTCACCTCATTATCCATTACCCATTAACTCCTGTGCCTCCACTCATCACCCCATTATCCATTACCCATTATCTCCTGGGCCTTCACTCATCACCCCATTATCCATTACCCATTATCTCCTGTGCCTTCACTAATCAACCCATTACCCATTACCTCCTGTGCCTCCACTCATCACCTCATTAGACATTACCCATTACCTCCTGTGCCTCCACTCATCACCACATTATCCATTATCTCCTGTGCCTCCACTCATCACCTCATTATCCATTACCCATTACCTCCTGTGCCTTCACTCATCACCTCATTACACATTACCTCCTGTGCCTTCACTCATTACCTCTTTAACCATTACCTCCTCTGCATCCACTCATCACCTCATTATCCATTACCCATTACCTCCTGTGCCTTCACTCATCACCTCATTACCCATTACCTCCTGTGCCTCCACTCATCACCTCATTATCCATTACCCATTACCTCCTGTGCCTTCACTCATCAGTTCATTACCCATTACCTCCTGTGCCTCCTCTCATCACCTCATTATCCATTACCCATTACCTCCTGTGCCTTCACTCATCACCTCATTACCCATTAACCATTAAATCCTGTGCCTCCACTCATCACCTCATTACCCATTACCCATTATCTCCTGTGCCTCCACTCATCACCTCATTACCCATTACCCATTAGCTCCTGTGCCTTCACTCATCACCTCATTACCCATTATCTCCTGTGTCTCCACTCATCACCTCATTATCCATTACCCATTAACCCCTGTGCCTCCACTCATCACCCCATTATCCATTACCCATTATCTCCTGTGCCTCCACTCATCACCTCATTACCCATTATCTCCTGTGTCTCCACTCATCACCTCATTATCCATTACCCATTAACCCCTGTGCCTCCACTCATCACCCCATTATCCATTACCCATTATCTCCTGTGCCTTCACTCATCACCTCATTACCCATTACCATTACCTCCTTTGCCTTCACTCATCACCTCATCATCCATTAACCATTACCTCCTGTGCCCTCACTCATTACCTCATTATCCATTACCCATTATCTCCTGTGCCTTCACTCATCACCCCATTACCCAATACCTCCTGTGTCTTCACTCATCACATCTTTATCCATTACCCATTATCTCCTGTGCCTTCAGTCATCACCCCATTATCCATTACCCATTATCTCCTGTGCCTTCACTAATCACCCCAGTACCAAATACCTCCTATGCCTTCACTCATCAACTCATTACCCATTACCTCCTTTCCCTCCACTCATCACCTCATTATCCATTACCCATTACCTCCTGTGCTTCCACTCATCACCTCATTACCCATTATCCATTACCTCCTGTGCCTTCACTCATCAGCTCATTACGCATGATCTCCTGTGTCTTCACTCATCAACAAATTACCCATTACCTCCTGTGCCTCCACTCTTCATCTCATTCCCCATTATCTACTGTGCCTTCACTCATCACCTCATTATCAATTACCCATTACCTCCTGTGCCGTCACTCATTACCTCATTACCCATTAACTCCTGTGCCTCCACTCATCACCACATTATCCATTACCCATTATCTCCTGAGCATCCACTCATCACCTCATTACCCATTACCTCCTGTGCCTTCACTCGTCACCCCATTATCTATTACCCATTACCTCCTGTGCCTCCACTCATCAGCTCATTACCCATTACCCATTACCTCATGTGCCTCCAGTCATCAACTCATTACCCATTTCCCATTACTTCCTGTGCCTCCGCTCATCACCTCATTACCCATTACCTCCTGTGACTTCACTCATCACCTCATTTCCGATTACCCATTAACTCCAGTACCTCCATTCATCACCTCATTACCCATTACCCATTATCTCCTGTGCCTCCACTCATCACCTCATTACCAATTACCTCCTGTGCCTTCACTCATCACATCATTACCCATTACCTACTGTGCCTCCACTCATCGCCTCATTATCCATTACCCATTACCTCCTGTGCCTTCACTCATCACCTCATTACCCATTACCTCCTGTGCCTCCACTCATCACCTCATTATCCATTACCCATTACCTCCTGTGCCTTCACTCATCAGTTCATTACCCATTACCTCCTGTGCCTCCACTCATCACCTCATTATCCATTACCCATTACCTCCTGTGCCTTCACTCATCACCTCATTACCCATTACCTCCTGTGCCTCCACTCATCACCTCATTATCCATTACCCATTACCTCCTGTGCCTTCACTCATCACCTCATTACCCATTACCTCCTGTGCCTTCACTCATCACCTCATTACCCATTACCTCCTGTGCCTCCACTCATCACCTCATTATCCATTACCCATTACCTCCTGTGCCTCCTCTCATCACCTCATTATCCATTACCCATTACCTCCTGTGCCTTCACTCATCACCTCATTACCCATTACCCATTAAATCCTGTGCCTCCACTCATCACCTCATTACCCATTACCCATTATCTCCTGTGCCTCCACTCATCACCTCATTACCCATTAGCTCCTGTGCCTTCACTCATCACCTCATTACCCATTATCTCCTGTGTCTCCACTCATCACCTCATTATCCATTACCCATTAACCCCTGTGCCTCCACTCATCACCCCATTATCCATTACCCATTATCTCCTGTGCCTCCACTCATCACCTCATTACCCATTATCTCCTGTGCCTTCTCTCATCACCTCATTACCCATTACCATTACCTCCTTTGCCTTCACTCATCACCTCATCATCCATTAACCATTACCTCCTGTGCCCACACTCATTACCTCATTATCCATTACCCATTATCTCCTGTGCCTTCACTCATCACCCCATTACCCAATACCTCCTGTGTCTTCACTCATCACATCATTATCCATTACCCATTATCTCCTGTGCCTTCACTCATCACCCCATTATCCATTACCCATTATCTCCTGTGCCTTCACTAATCACCCCAGTACCAAATACCTCCTATGCCTTCACTCATCAACTCATTACCCATTACCTCCTTTCCCTCCACTCATCACCTCATTATCCATTACCCATTACCTCCTGTGCTTCCACTCATCACCTCATTACCCATTATCCATTACCTCCTGTGCCTTCACTCATCACCTCATTACGCATGATCTCCTGTGTCTTCACTCATCAACACATTACCCATTACCTCCTGTGCCTCCACTCTTCATCTCATTCCCCATTATCTCCTGTGCCTTCACTCATCACCTCATTATCCATTACCCATTACCTCCTGTGCCTTCACTCATTACCTCATTACCCATTAACTCCTGTGCCTCCACTCATCACCCCATTATCCATTACCCATTATCTCCTGAGCATCCACTCATCACCTCATTACCCATTACCTCCTGTGCCTTCAGTCATCACCTCATTATCCATTACCCATTACCTCCTGTGCCTCCACTCATCACCTCATTACCCATTACCTCCTGTGCCTCCACACATCACCTCATTATCCAGTACCAATTACCTCCTGTGCCTTCACTCATCACCTCATTATCCATTACACATTACCTCCTGTGCCTCCACTCATCACCTCATTATTCATTACACATTACCTCCTGTGCCTCCACTCATCACCTCATTATCCATTATCCATTACCTCCTGTGCCCTCACTCATTACCTCATTATCCATTACCCATTATCTCCTGTGCCTTCATTCATCACCCCATTATCCATTACCCATTATCTCCTGTGCCTTCACTCATCACCCCATTACACATTACCTGCTGTGCCTTCACTCATCACCCCATTATACATTTCCCATTATCTCCTGTGCCTTCACTCATCACCTCATTACCCATTACCCATTATCTCCTGTGCCTCCATGCATTACGTCATTACCCATTACCCATTACCTCCTGTGCCTCCACTCATCACCTCATTATCCATTACCCATTACCTCCTGTGCCTTCACTCATCACGCCATTACCCAAAACTTACTGTGCCTTCACTCATCACCCCATTATCTATTACCCATTACCTCCTGTGCCTCCACTCATCAGCTCATTACCCATTACCTCATGTGCCTCCAGTCATCAACTCATTACCCATTACCCATTACTTCCTGTGCCTCCGCTCATCACCTCATTACCCATTACCTCCTGTGACTTCACTCATCACCTCATTTCCGATTACCCATTAACTCCAGTACCTCCATTCATCACCTCATTACCCATTACCCATTATCTCCTGTGCCTTCACTCATCACCCCATTATCCATTACCCATTACCTCCTGTGCCTTCACTCATCACCCCTTTATCCATTATCTCCTGTGCCTTCACTCATCACCCCATTATCCATTACCCATTATCTCCCGTGCCTTCACTCATCACCCCATTGCCCATTACCCATTATCTCCTGTGCCTTCATTCATTACCTCTTTACCCATTACCTCCTGTGCATCCACTCATCACCTCATTACCAATTACCTCCTGTGCCTTCACTCATCACCCCATTATGCATTACTCATTACCTCCTGTGCCTTCACTCATCACCACATTATCCATTACCCATTACCTCCTGTGCCTCCACTCGTCACCTCATTATCCATTACCCATTAACTCCTGTGCCTCCACTCATCACCCCATTATCCATTACCCATTATCTCCTGGGCCTTCACTCATCACCCCATTATCCATTACCCATTATCTCCTGTGCCTTCACTAATCAACCCATTACCCATTACCTCCTGTGCCTCCACTCATCACCTCATTAGACATTACCCATTACCTCCTGTGCCTTCACTCATCACCTCATTACCCATTACCTCCTGTGCCTTCATTCATTACCTCTTTACCCATTACCTCCTGTGCATCCACTCATCACCTCATTACCAATTACCTCCTGTGCCTTCACTCATCACATCATTACCCATTACCTACTGTGCCTCCACTCATCGCCTCATTATCCATTACCCATTACCTCCTGTGCCTTCACTCATCACCTCATTACCCATTACCTCCTGTGCCTCCACTCATCACCTCATTATCCATTACCCATTACCTCCTGTGCCTTCACTCATCTGTTCATTACCCATTACCTCCTGTGCCTCCTCTCATCACCTATTATCCATTACCCATTACGTCCTGTGCCTTCACTCATCACCTCATTACCCATTACCCATTAAATCCTGTGCCTCCACTCATCACCTCATTACCCATTACCCATTATCTCCTGTGCCTCCACTCATCACCTCATTACCCATTACCTCCTGTGCCTCCTCTCATCACCTATTATCCATTACCCATTACCTCCTGTGCCTCCTCTCATCACCTCATTACCCATTACCCATTATCTCCCGTGCCTTCACTCATCACCCCATTGCCCATTACCCATTATCTCCTGTGCCTTCACTCATCAACCCATTATGCATTACTCATTACCTCCTGTGCCTTCACTCATCACCACATTATCCATTACCCATTACCTCCTGTGCCTCCACTCGTCACCTCATTATCCATTACCCATTAACTCCTGTGCCTCCACTCATCACCCCATTATCCATTACCCATTATCTCCTGGGCCTTCACTCATCACCCCATTATCCATTACCCATTATCTCCTGTGCCTTCACTAATCAACCCATTACCCATTACCTCCTGTGCCTCCACTCATCACCTCATTAGACATTACCCATTACCTCCTGTGCCTTCACTCATCACCTCATTACCCATTACCTCCTGTGCCTTCATTCATTACCTCTTTACCCATTACCTCCTGTGCATCCTCTCATCACCTCATTACCAATTACCTCCTGTGCCTTCACTCATCACATCATTACCCATTACCTTCTGTGCCTCCACTCATCGCCTCATTATCCATTACCCATTACCTCCTGTGCCTTCACTCATCACCTCATTACCCATTACCTCCTGTGCCTCCACTCATCACCTCATTATCCATTACCCATTACCTCCTGTGCCTTCACTCATCAGTTCATTACCCATTACCTCCTGTGCCTCCTCTCATCACCTATTATCCATTACCCATTACCTCCTGTGCCTTCACTCATCACCTCATTACCCATTACCCATTAAATCCTGTGCCTCCACTCATCACCTCATTACCCATTACCCATTATCTCCTGTGCCTCCACTCATCACCTCATTACCAATAGCTACTGTGCCTTCACTCATCACCTCAATACCCATTATCTCCTGTGCCTCCCCTCATCACCTCATTATCCATTACCCATTAACCCCTGTGCCTCCACTCATCACCCCATTATCCATTACGCATTATCTCCTGTGCCTCCACTCATCACCCCATTACCCATTACCATTACCTCCTTTGCCTTCACTCATCACATTATCATCCATTAACCATTACCTCCTATGCCCTCACTCATTACCTCATTATCCATTACCCATTATCTCCTGTGCCTTCACTCACCTCCTCATTACCCATTACCTCCTGTGTCGCCACTCGTCACCTCATTATCCATTACCCATTAACTCCTGTGCCTCCACTCATCACCCCATTATCCATTACCCATTATCTCCTGAGCCTCCACTCATCACCTCATTATCCATTACCCATTACCTCCTGTGCCTTCACTCATCACCTCATTATCCATTATCCATTACCTCCTGTGCCCTCACTCATTACCTCATTATCGATTACCCATTATCTCCTGTGCCTTCACTCATCACTCCAATATCCATTAACCATTATCTCCTGTGCGTTCAATCATCACCCCATTACCCAATACTTCCTGTGCCTTCACTCATCACATCATTATCCATTACCCATTATCTCCTGGGCCTTCACTCATCACCCCATTATCCTTTACCCATTATCTCCTGTGCCTTCAATAATCAACCCATTACCCATTACCTCCTGTGCCTCCACTCATCACCTCATTAGCCATTACCCATTACCTCCTGTGCCTCCACTCATCACCACATTATCCATTATCTCCTGTGCCTCCACTCATTACCTCATTATCCATTACCCATTACCTCCTGTGCCTTCACTCATCACCTCATTACCCATTACCTCCTGTGCCTCCACTCATCACCTCATTATCCATTACCCATTACCTCCTGTGCCTTCACTCATCACCTCATTACCCATTACCTCCTGTGCCTCCACTCATCACCTCATTATCTATTACCCATTACCTCCTGTGCCTTCACTCATCAGTTCATTACCCATTACCTCCTGTGCCTCCTCTCATCACCTCATTATCCATTACCCATTACCTCCTGTGCCTTCACTCATCACCTCATTACCCATTACCCATTATCTCCTGTGCCTCCACTCATCACCTCATTATCCATTACCCATTAACCCCTGTGCCTCCACTCATCACCCCATTATCCATTACCCATTATCTCCTGTGCCTCCACTCATCACCTCATTACCCATTATCTCCTGTGCCTTCAGTCATCACCTTATTACACATTACCATTACCTCCTATGCCTTCACTCATCACCTCATCATCCATTAACCATTACCTCCTGTGCCCTCACTCATTACTTCATTATCCATTACCCATTATCTCCTGTGCCTTCACTCATCACCCCATTATCCATTACCCATTATCTCCTGTGCCTTCACTAATCACCCCAGTACCAAATACCTCCTATGCCTTCACTCATCAACTCATTACCCATTACCTCCTTTCCCTCCACTCATCACCTCATTATCCATTACCCATTACCTCCTGTGCTTCCACTCATCACCTCATTACCCATTATCCATTACCTCCTGTGCCTTCACTCATCACCTCATTACACATGATCTCCTGTGTCTTCACTCATCAACACATTACCCATTACCTCCTGTGCCTCCACTCATCATCTCATTCCCCATTATCTCCTGTGCCTTCACTCATCACCTCATTATCCATCACCCATTACCTCCTGTGCCTTCACTCATTACCTCATTACCCATTAACTCCTGTGCCTCCACTCATCACCCCATTATCCATTACCCATTATCTCCTGAGCATCCACTCATCACCTCATTACCCATTACCTCCTGTGCCTTCACTCATCACCTCATTATCCATTACCCATTACCTCCTGTGCCTTCACTAATCACTCCATTACCCAATACCTCCTGTGCCTTCACTCATCACCTCATTACCCATGATCTCCTGTGCCTCCACTCATCACCTCATTACCTATTACCTCCTGTGCCTCCACACATCACCTCATTATCCAGTACCAATTACCTCCTGTGCCTTCTCTCATCACCTCATTATCCATTACACATTACCTCCTGTGCCTCCACTCATCACTTCATTATTCATTACACATTACCTCCTGTGCCTCCACTCATCACCTCATTATCCATTATCCATTACCTCCTGTGCCCTCACTGATTACCTCATTATCCATTACCCATTATCTCCTGTGCCTTCATTCATCACCCCATTATCCATTACCCATTATCTCCTGTGCCTTCACTCATCACCCCATTACACATTACCCATTATCTCCTGTGCCTTCACTCATCACCCCATTACCCAATACTTCCTGTGTCTTCACTCATCACATCATTATCCATTACCCATTATCTCCTGTGCCTTCACTCATCACCACATTATCCATTACGCATTATCGCCTGTGCCTTCACTAATCACCCCAGTACCAAATACCTCCTATGCCTTCACTCATCAACTCATTACCCATTACCTCCTTTCCCTCCACTCATCACCTCATTATCCATTACCCATTACCTCCTGTGCCTTCACTCATTACCTCATTACCCATTAACTCCTGTGCCTCCACTCATCACCCCATTATCCATTACCCATTATCTCCTGAGCATCCACTCATCACCTCATTACCCATTACCTCCTGTGCCTTCACTCATCACCTCATTATCCATTACCCATTACCTCCTGTGCCTTCACTCATTACCTCATTACCCATTATCTCCTGTGCCTTCACTCATCACCCCATTATCCATTACCCATTAACTCCTGTGCCTTCACTAATCACTCCATTACCCAATACCTCCTGTGCCTCCACTCATCACCTCATTACCCATTACCCATTAACCCCTGTGCCTCCACTCATCACCCCATTATCCATTACCCATTATCTCCTGTGCCTCCACTCATCACCTCATTACCCATTATCTCCTGTGCCTCCACTCATCACCTCATTACCCATTAGCTTCTGTGCCTTCACTCACCTCCTCATTACCCATTACCTCCTGTGTCTCCACTCGTCACCTCATTATCCATTACCCATTAACTCCTGTGCCTCCACTCATCACCCCATTATCCATTACCCATTATCTCCTGAGCCTCCACTCATCTCCTCATTACCCATTACCTCCTGTGCCTTCACTCATCACCTCATTATCCATTATCCATTACCTCCTGTGCCCTCACTCATTACCTCATTATCGATTACCCATTATCTCCTGTGCCTTCACTCATCACTCCAATATCCATTAACCATTATCTCCTGTGCCTTCAATCATCACCCCATTACCCAATACTTCCTGTGCCTTCACTCATCACATCATTATCCATTACCCATTATCTCCTGGGCCTTCACTCATCACCCCATTATCCTTTACCCATTATCTCCTGTGCCTTCAATAATCAACCCATTACCCATTACCTCCTGTGCCTCCACTCATCACCTCATTAGCCATTACCCATTACCTCCTGTGCCTCCACTCATCACCACATTATCCATTATCTCCTGTGCCTCCACTCATTACCTCATTATCCATTACCCATTACCTCCTGTGCCTTCACTCATCACCTCATTACCCATTACCTCCTGTGCCTTCACTCATTACCTCTTTACTCATTACCTCCTGTGCATCCATTCATCACCTCATTACCAATTACCTCCTGTGCCTTCATTCATCACATCATTACCCATTACCTACTGTGCCTCCACTCATCGCCTCATTATCCATTACCCATTACCTCCTGTGCCTTCACTCATCACCTCATTACCCATTACCTCCTGTGCCTCCACTCATCACCTCATTATCTATTACCCATTACCTCCTCTGCCTTCACTCATCAGTTCATTACCCATTACCTCCTGTGCCTCCTCTCATCACCTCATTATCCATTACCCATTACCTCCTGTGCCTTCACTCATCACCTCATTACCCATTACCCATTATCTCCTGTGCCTCCACTCATCACCTCATTATCCATTACCCATTAACCCCTGTGCCTCCACTCATCACCCCATTATCCATTACCCATTATCTCCTGTGCCTCCACTCATCACCTCATTACCCATTATCTCCTGTGCCTTCAGTCATCACCTTATTACACATTACCATTACCTCCTTTGCCTTCACTCATCACCTCATCATCCATTAACCATTACCTCCTGTGCCCTCACTCATTACTTCATTATCCATTACCCATTATCTCCTGTGCCTTCACTCATCACCCCATTATCCATTACCCATTATCTCCTGTGCCTTCACTAATCACCCCAGTACCAAATACCTCCTATGCCTTCACTCATCAACTCATTACCCATTACCTCCTTTCCCTCCACTCATCACCTCATTACCCATTATCCATTACCTCCTGTGCCTTCACTCATCACCTCATTACACATGATCTCCTGTGTCTTCACTCATCAACACATTACCCATTACCTCCTGTGCCTCCACTCATCATCTCATTCCCCATTATCTCCTGTGCCTTCACTCATCACCTCATTATCCATCACCCATTACCTCCTGTGCCTTCACTCATTACCTCATTACCCATTAACTCCTGTGCCTCCACTCATCACCCCATTATCCATTACCCATTATCTCCTGAGCATCCACTCATCACCTCATTACCCATTACCTCCTGTGCCTTCACTCATCACCTCATTATCCATTACCCATTACCTCCTGTGCCTTCACTAATCACTCCATTACCCAATACCTCCTGTGCCTTCACTCATCACCTCATTACCCATGATCTCCTGTGCCTCCACTCATCACCTCATTACCTATTACCTCCTGTGCCTCCACACATCACCTCATTATCCAGTACCAATTACCTCCTGTGCCTTCACTCATCACCTCATTATCCATTACACATTACCTCCTGTGCCTCCACTCATCACTTCATTATTCATTACACATTACCTCCTGTGCCTCCACTCATCACCTCATTATCCATTATCCATTACCTCCTGTGCCCTCACTGATTACCTCATTATCCATTACCCATAATCTCCTGTGCCTTCATTCATCACCCCATTATCCATTACCCATTATCTCCTGTGCCTTCACTCATCACCCCATTACACATTACCCATTATCTCCTGTGCCTTCACTCATCACCCCATTACCCATTATCTCCTGTGCCTTCACTCATCACCCCATTATCTATTACCCATTACCTCCTGTGCCTCCACTCATCAGCTCATTACCCATTACCCATTACCTCATGTGCCTCCAGTCATCAACTCATTACCCATTACCCATTACTTCCTGTGCCTCCACTCATCACCTCATTACCCATTACCTCCTGTGCCTTCACTCATCACCTCATTACCGATTACCCAGTAACTCCAGTACCTCCATTCATCACCTCATTACCCATTACCCATTATCTCCTGTGCCTCCACTCATCACCACATTATCCATTATCTCCTGTGCCTCCACTCATTACCTCATTATCCATTACCCATTACCTCCTGTGCCTTCACTCATCACCTCATTACCCATTACCTCCTGTGCCTTCACTCATTACCTCTTTACTCATTACCTCCTGTGCATCCATTCATCACCTCATTACCAATTACCTCCTGTGCCTTCATTCATCACATCATTACCCATTACCTACTGTGCCTCCACTCATCGCCTCATTATCCATTACCCATTACCTCCTGTGCCTTCACTCATCACCTCATTACCCATTACCTCCTGTGCCTCCACTCATCACCTCATTATCTATTACCCATTACCTCCTCTGCCTTCACTCATCAGTTCATTACCCATTACCTCCTGTGCCTCCTCTCATCACCTCATTATCCATTACCCATTACCTCCTGTGCCTTCACTCATCACCTCATTACCCATTACCCATTATCTCCTGTGCCTCCACTCATCACCTCATTATCCATTACCCATTAACCCCTGTGCCTCCACTCATCACCCCATTATCCATTACCCATTATCTCCTGTGCCTCCACTCATCACCTCATTACCCATTATCTCCTGTGCCTTCAGTCATCACCTTATTACACATTACCATTACCTCCTTTGCCTTCACTCATCACCTCATCATCCATTAACCATTACCTCCTGTGCCCTCACTCATTACTTCATTATCCATTACCCATTATCTCCTGTGCCTTCACTCATCACCCCATTATCCATTACCCATTATCTCCTGTGCCTTCACTAATCACCCCAGTACCAAATACCTCCTATGCCTTCACTCATCAACTCATTACCCATTACCTCCTTTCCCTCCACTCATCACCTCATTACCCATTATCCATTACCTCCTGTGCCTTCACTCATCACCTCATTACACATGATCTCCTGTGTCTTCACTCATCAACACATTACCCATTACCTCCTGTGCCTCCACTCATCATCTCATTCCCCATTATCTCCTGTGCCTTCACTCATCACCTCATTATCCATCACCCATTACCTCCTGTGCCTTCACTCATTACCTCATTACCCATTAACTCCTGTGCCTCCACTCATCACCCCATTATCCATTACCCATTATCTCCTGAGCATCCACTCATCACCTCATTACCCATTACCTCCTGTGCCTTCACTCATCACCTCATTATCCATTACCCATTACCTCCTGTGCCTTCACTAATCACTCCATTACCCAATACCTCCTGTGCCTTCACTCATCACCTCATTACCCATGATCTCCTGTGCCTCCACTCATCACCTCATTACCTATTACCTCCTGTGCCTCCACACATCACCTCATTATCCAGTACCAATTACCTCCTGTGCCTTCACTCATCACCTCATTATCCATTACACATTACCTCCTGTGCCTCCACTCATCACTTCATTATTCATTACACATTACCTCCTGTGCCTCCACTCATCACCTCATTATCCATTATCCATTACCTCCTGTGCCCTCACTGATTACCTCATTATCCATTACCCATAATCTCCTGTGCCTTCATTCATCACCCCATTATCCATTACCCATTATCTCCTGTGCCTTCACTCATCACCCCATTACACATTACCCATTATCTCCTGTGCCTTCACTCATCACCCCATTACCCATTATCTCCTGTGCCTTCACTCATCACCCCATTATCTATTACCCATTACCTCCTGTGCCTCCACTCATCAGCTCATTACCCATTACCCATTACCTCATGTGCCTCCAGTCATCAACTCATTACCCATTACCCATTACTTCCTGTGCCTCCACTCATCACCTCATTACCCATTACCTCCTGTGCCTTCACTCATCACCTCATTACCGATTACCCAGTAACTCCAGTACCTCCATTCATCACCTCATTACCCATTACCCATTATCTCCTGTGCCTCCACTCATCACCTCATTACCCATTACCTCCTGTGTCTTCACTCATCACCCCATTATCCATTACCGATTATCTCCTGTGCCTGCACTCATCATCTCATTATACATTACCCATTATCTCCTGTGCCTTCACTCATCACCCCATTATCCATTACCCATTACTTCCTGTGCCTCCACTCATCACCTCATTACCCATTACCTCCTGTGCCTTCACTCATCACCCCATTATCCATTACCGATTATCTCCTGTGCCTTCACTCATCACCCCATTATCCATTACCCATTACCTCCTGTGCCTTCACTCTTCACCCCATTATCCATTATCTCCTGTGCCTTCAATCATCACCCCATTATCCATTACCCATTATCTCCCATGCCTTCACTCATTACCCCATTGCCCATTACACATTATCTCCTGTGCCTTCACTCATCACCCCATTATGCATTACCCATTACATCCTGTGCCTTCACTGATCACCCGATTATCCATTACCCATTACCTCCTGTGCCTTCACTCATCACCTCATTACCCAGTATCTCCTGTCTCCACTCATCACCCCATTACCCATTACCCATTACCACCTGTGCCTTCACTCATCACCTCATTATCCATTACACAGTACCTCCTGTGCCTACACTCAACACCTCATTACCCATTACCCATTACCTCCTGTGCCTTCACTCATCACCCCATTATCCATTACCCATTATCTCCTTTGCCTTCACTCATCACCCCATTATCCATTACCCATTACCTCCTGTGCCTACACTCAACACCTCATTACCCATTACCCATTACCTCCTGTGCCTTCACTCATCACCCCATTATCCATTACCCATTATCTCCATTGCCTTCACTCATCACCCCATTATCCATTACCCATTACCTCCTGTGCCTCCACTCATCACCTCATTATCCATTACCCATTATCTCCTGTTCCTCCACTCAGCACCTCATTACCCATTACCTCCTGTGCCACTCATGACCTCATTACCCATTACCTCCTGTGACTCCACCTATTACCTCATTACCCATTATCTCCTGTGCCTCCACTCATTACGTCAGTACCCATTACCTCCTGTGCCTTCACTCATCACCCCATTATCCATTACCCATTACCTCCTGTCCCTTAACTCATCACCTCATTATCCATTACCCATTACCTCCTGTGCCTCCACTCATCACCTCATTACCCATTACCTCCTGTGCCTCCACACATCACCTCATTATCCAGTACCAATTACCTCCTGTGCCTTCACTCATCACCTCATTATCCATTACACATTACCTCCTGTGCCTCCACTCATCACCTCATTATTCATTACACATTACCTCCTGTGCCTCCACTCATCACCTCATTATCCATTATCCATTACCTCCTGTGCCCTCACTCATTACCTCATTATCCATTACCCATTATCTCCTGTGCCTTCATTCATCACCCCATTATCCATTACCCATTATCTCCTGTGCCTTCACTCATCACCCCATTACACATTACCTGCTGTGCCTTCACTCATCACCCCATTATACATTTCCCATTATCTCCTGTGCCTTCACTCATCACCTCATTACCCATTACCCATTATCTCCTGTGCCTCCATGCATTACGTCATTACCCATTACCCATTACCTCCTGTGCCTCCACTCATCACCTCATTATCCATTACCCATTACCTCCTGTGCCTTCACTCATCACGCCATTACCCAAAACTTACTGTGCCTTCACTCATCACCCCATTATCTATTACCCATTACCTCCTGTGCCTCCACTCATCAGCTCATTACCCATTACCCATTACCTCATGTGCCTCCAGTCATCAACTCATTACCCATTACCCATTACTTCCTGTGCCTCCGCTCATCACCTCATTACCCATTACCTCCTGTGACTTCACTCATCACCTCATTTCCGATTACCCATTAACTCCAGTACCTCCATTCATCACCTCATTACCCATTACCCATTATCTCCTGTGCCTTCACTCATCACCCCATTATCCATTACCCATTACCTCCTGTGCCTTCACTCATCACCCCTTTATCCATTATCTCCTGTGCCTTCACTCATCACCCCATTATCCATTACCCATTATCTCCCGTGCCTTCACTCATCACCCCATTGCCCATTACCCATTATCTCCTGTGCCTTCATTCATTACCTCTTTACCCATTACCTCCTGTGCATCCACTCATCACCTCATTACCAATTACCTCCTGTGCCTTCACTCATCACCCCATTATGCATTACTCATTACCTCCTGTGCCTTCACTCATCACCACATTATCCATTACCCATTACCTCCTGTGCCTCCACTCGTCACCTCATTATCCATTACCCATTAACTCCTGTGCCTCCACTCATCACCCCATTATCCATTACCCATTATCTCCTGGGCCTTCACTCATCACCCCATTATCCATTACCCATTATCTCCTGTGCCTTCACTAATCAACCCATTACCCATTACCTCCTGTGCCTCCACTCATCACCTCATTAGACATTACCCATTACCTCCTGTGCCTTCACTCATCACCTCATTACCCATTACCTCCTGTGCCTTCATTCATTACCTCTTTACCCATTACCTCCTGTGCATCCACTCATCACCTCATTACCAATTACCTCCTGTGCCTTCACTCATCACATCATTACCCATTACCTACTGTGCCTCCACTCATCGCCTCATTATCCATTACCCATTACCTCCTGTGCCTTCACTCATCACCTCATTACCCATTACCTCCTGTGCCTCCACTCATCACCTCATTATCCATTACCCATTACCTCCTGTGCCTTCACTCATCTGTTCATTACCCATTACCTCCTGTGCCTCCTCTCATCACCTATTATCCATTACCCATTACGTCCTGTGCCTTCACTCATCACCTCATTACCCATTACCCATTAAATCCTGTGCCTCCACTCATCACCTCATTACCCATTACCCATTATCTCCTGTGCCTCCACTCATCACCTCATTACCCATTACCTCCTGTGCCTCCTCTCATCACCTATTATCCATTACCCATTACCTCCTGTGCCTCCTCTCATCACCTCATTACCCATTACCCATTATCTCCCGTGCCTTCACTCATCACCCCATTGCCCATTACCCATTATCTCCTGTGCCTTCACTCATCACCCCATTATGCATTACTCATTACCTCCTGTGCCTTCACTCATCACCACATTATCCATTACCCATTACCTCCTGTGCCTCCACTCGTCACCTCATTATCCATTACCCATTAACTCCTGTGCCTCCACTCATCACCCCATTATCCATTACCCATTATCTCCTGGGCCTTCACTCATCACCCCATTATCCATTACCCATTATCTCCTGTGCCTTCACTAATCAACCCATTACCCATTACCTCCTGTGCCTCCACTCATCACCTCATTAGACATTACCCATTACCTCCTGTGCCTTCACTCATCACCTCATTACCCATTACCTCCTGTGCCTTCATTCATTACCTCTTTACCCATTACCTCCTGTGCATCCTCTCATCACCTCATTACCAATTACCTCCTGTGCCTTCACTCATCACATCATTACCCATTACCTTCTGTGCCTCCACTCATCGCCTCATTATCCATTACCGATTACCTCCTGTGCCTTCACTCATCACCTCATTACCCATTACCTCCTGTGCCTCCACTCATCACCTCATTATCCATTACCCATTACCTCCTGTGCCTTCACTCATCAGTTCATTACCCATTACCTCCTGTGCCTCCTCTCATCACCTATTATCCATTACCCATTACCTCCTGTGCCTTCACTCATCACCTCATTACCCATTACCCATTAAATCCTGTGCCTCCACTCATCACCTCATTACCCATTACCCATTATCTCCTGTGCCTCCACTCATCACCTCATTACCAATAGCTACTGTGCCTTCACTCATCACCTCAATACCCATTATCTCCTGTGCCTCCCCTCATCACCTCATTATCCATTACCCATTAACCCCTGTGCCTCCACTCATCACCCCATTATCCATTACGCATTATCTCCTGTGCCTCCACTCATCACCCCATTACCCATTACCATTACCTCCTTTGCCTTCACTCATCACATTATCATCCATTAACCATTACCTCCTATGCCCTCACTCATTACCTCATTATCCATTACCCATTATCTCCTGTGCCTTCACTCACCTCCTCATTACCCATTACCTCCTGTGTCTCCACTCGTCACCTCATTATCCATTACCCATTAACTCCTGTGCCTCCACTCATCACCCCATTATCCATTACCCATTATCTCCTGAGCCTCCACTCATCACCTCATTATCCATTACCCATTACCTCCTGTGCCTTCACTCATCACCTCATTATCCATTATCCATTACCTCCTGTGCCCTCACTCATTACCTCATTATCGATTACCCATTATCTCCTGTGCCTTCACTCATCACTCCAATATCCATTAACCATTATCTCCTGTGCGTTCAATCATCACCCCATTACCCAATACTTCCTGTGCCTTCACTCATCACATCATTATCCATTACCCATTATCTCCTGGGCCTTCACTCATCACCCCATTATCCTTTACCCATTATCTCCTGTGCCTTCAATAATCAACCCATTACCCATTACCTCCTGTGCCTCCACTCATCACCTCATTAGCCATTACCCATTACCTCCTGTGCCTCCACTCATCACCACATTATCCATTATCTCCTGTGCCTCCACTCATTACCTCATTATCCATTACCCATTACCTCCTGTGCCTTCACTCATCACCTCATTACCCATTACCTCCTGTGCCTCCACTCATCACCTCATTATCCATTACCCATTACCTCCTGTGCCTTCACTCATCACCTCATTACCCATTACCTCCTGTGCCTCCACTCATCACCTCATTATCTATTACCCATTACCTCCTGTGCCTTCACTCATCAGTTCATTACCCATTACCTCCTGTGCCTCCTCTCATCACCTCATTATCCATTACCCATTACCTCCTGTGCCTTCACTCATCACCTCATTACCCATTACCCATTATCTCCTGTGCCTCCACTCATCACCTCATTATCCATTACCCATTAACCCCTGTGCCTCCACTCATCACCCCATTATCCATTACCCATTATCTCCTGTGCCTCCACTCATCACCTCATTACCCATTATCTCCTGTGCCTTCAGTCATCACCTTATTACACATTACCATTACCTCCTATGCCTTCACTCATCACCTCATCATCCATTAACCATTACCTCCTGTGCCCTCACTCATTACTTCATTATCCATTACCCATTATCTCCTGTGCCTTCACTCATCACCCCATTATCCATTACCCATTATCTCCTGTGCCTTCACTAATCACCCCAGTACCAAATACCTCCTATGCCTTCACTCATCAACTCATTACCCATTACCTCCTTTCCCTCCACTCATCACCTCATTATCCATTACCCATTACCTCCTGTGCTTCCACTCATCACCTCATTACCCATTATCCATTACCTCCTGTGCCTTCACTCATCACCTCATTACACATGATCTCCTGTGTCTTCACTCATCAACACATTACCCATTACCTCCTGTGCCTCCACTCATCATCTCATTCCCCATTATCTCCTGTGCCTTCACTCATCACCTCATTATCCATCACCCATTACCTCCTGTGCCTTCACTCATTACCTCATTACCCATTAACTCCTGTGCCTCCACTCATCACCCCATTATCCATTACCCATTATCTCCTGAGCATCCACTCATCACCTCATTACCCATTACCTCCTGTGCCTTCACTCATCACCTCATTATCCATTACCCATTACCTCCTGTGCCTTCACTAATCACTCCATTACCCAATACCTCCTGTGCCTTCACTCATCACCTCATTACCCATGATCTCCTGTGCCTCCACTCATCACCTCATTACCTATTACCTCCTGTGCCTCCACACATCACCTCATTATCCAGTACCAATTACCTCCTGTGCCTTCTCTCATCACCTCATTATCCATTACACATTACCTCCTGTGCCTCCACTCATCACTTCATTATTCATTACACATTACCTCCTGTGCCTCCACTCATCACCTCATTATCCATTATCCATTACCTCCTGTGCCCTCACTGATTACCTCATTATCCATTACCCATTATCTCCTGTGCCTTCATTCATCACCCCATTATCCATTACCCATTATCTCCTGTGCCTTCACTCAACACCCCATTACACATTACCCATTATCTCCTGTGCCTTCACTCATCACCCCATTACCCAATACTTCCTGTGTCTTCACTCATCACATCATTATCCATTACCCATTATCTCCTGTGCCTTCACTCATCACCACATTATCCATTACGCATTATCGCCTGTGCCTTCACTAATCACCCCAGTACCAAATACCTCCTATGCCTTCACTCATCAACTCATTACCCATTACCTCCTTTCCCTCCACTCATCACCTCATTATCCATTACCCATTACCTCCTGTGCCTTCACTCATTACCTCATTACCCATTAACTCCTGTGCCTCCACTCATCACCCCATTATCCATTACCCATTATCTCCTGAGCATCCACTCATCACCTCATTACCCATTACCTCCTGTGCCTTCACTCATCACCTCATTATCCATTACCCATTACCTCCTGTGCCTTCACTCATTACCTCATTACCCATTATCTCCTGTGCCTTCACTCATCACCCCATTATCCATTACCCATTAACTCCTGTGCCTTCACTAATCACTCCATTACCCAATACCTCCTGTGCCTCCACTCATCACCTCATTACCCATTACCCATTAACCCCTGTGCCTCCACTCATCACCTCATTATCCATTACCCATTATCTCCTGTGCCTCCACTCATCACCTCATTACCCATTATCTCCTGTGCCTCCACTCATCACCTCATTACCCATTAGCTTCTGTGCCTTCACTCACCTCCTCATTACCCATTACCTCCTGTGTCTCCACTCGTCACCTCATTATCCATTACCCATTAACTCCTGTGCCTCCACTCATCACCCCATTATCCATTACCCATTATCTCCTGAGCCTCCACTCATCTCCTCATTACCCATTACCTCCTGTGCCTTCACTCATCACCTCATTATCCATTATCCATTACCTCCTGTGCCCTCACTCATTACCTCATTATCGATTACCCATTATCTCCTGTGCCTTCACTCATCACTCCAATATCCATTAACCATTATCTCCTGTGCCTTCAATCATCACCCCATTACCCAATACTTCCTGTGCCTTCACTCATCACATCATTATCCATTACCCATTATCTCCTGGGCCTTCACTCATCACCCCATTATCCTTTACCCATTATCTCCTGTGCCTTCAATAATCAACCCATTACCCATTACCTCCTGTGCCTCCACTCATCACCTCATTAGCCATTACCCATTACCTCCTGTGCCTCCACTCATCACCACATTATCCATTATCTCCTGTGCCTCCACTCATTACCTCATTATCCATTACCCATTACCTCCTGTGCCTTCACTCATCACCTCATTACCCATTACCTCCTGTGCCTTCACTCATTACCTCTTTACTCATTACCTCCTGTGCATCCATTCATCACCTCATTACCAATTACCTCCTGTGCCTTCATTCATCACATCATTACCCATTACCTACTGTGCCTCCACTCATCGCCTCATTATCCATTACCCATTACCTCCTGTGCCTTCACTCATCACCTCATTACCCATTACCTCCTGTGCCTCCACTCATCACCTCATTATCTATTACCCATTACCTCCTCTGCCTTCACTCATCAGTTCATTACCCATTACCTCCTGTGCCTCCTCTCATCACCTCATTATCCATTACCCATTACCTCCTGTGCCTTCACTCATCACCTCATTACCCATTACCCATTATCTCCTGTGCCTCCACTCATCACCTCATTATCCATTACCCATTAACCCCTGTGCCTCCACTCATCACCCCATTATCCATTACCCATTATCTCCTGTGCCTCCACTCATCACCTCATTACCCATTATCTCCTGTGCCTTCAGTCATCACCTTATTACACATTACCATTACCTCCTTTGCCTTCACTCATCACCTCATCATCCATTAACCATTACCTCCTGTGCCCTCACTCATTACTTCATTATCCATTACCCATTATCTCCTGTGCCTTCACTCATCACCCCATTATCCATTACCCATTATCTCCTGTGCCTTCACTAATCACCCCAGTACCAAATACCTCCTATGCCTTCACTCATCAACTCATTACCCATTACCTCCTTTCCCTCCACTCATCACCTCATTACCCATTATCCATTACCTCCTGTGCCTTCACTCATCACCTCATTACACATGATCTCCTGTGTCTTCACTCATCAACACATTACCCATTACCTCCTGTGCCTCCACTCATCATCTCATTCCCCATTATCTCCTGTGCCTTCACTCATCACCTCATTATCCATCACCCATTACCTCCTGTGCCTTCACTCATTACCTCATTACCCATTAACTCCTGTGCCTCCACTCATCACCCCATTATCCATTACCCATTATCTCCTGAGCATCCACTCATCACCTCATTACCCATTACCTCCTGTGCCTTCACTCATCACCTCATTATCCATTACCCATTACCTCCTGTGCCTTCACTAATCACTCCATTACCCAATACCTCCTGTGCCTTCACTCATCACCTCATTACCCATGATCTCCTGTGCCTCCACTCATCACCTCATTACCTATTACCTCCTGTGCCTCCACACATCACCTCATTATCCAGTACCAATTACCTCCTGTGCCTTCACTCATCACCTCATTATCCATTACACATTACCTCCTGTGCCTCCACTCATCACTTCATTATTCATTACACATTACCTCCTGTGCCTCCACTCATCACCTCATTATCCATTATCCATTACCTCCTGTGCCCTCACTGATTACCTCATTATCCATTACCCATAATCTCCTGTGCCTTCATTCATCACCCCATTATCCATTACCCATTATCTCCTGTGCCTTCACTCATCACCCCATTACACATTACCCATTATCTCCTGTGCCTTCACTCATCACCCCATTACCCATTATCTCCTGTGCCTTCACTCATCACCCCATTATCTATTACCCATTACCTCCTGTGCCTCCACTCATCAGCTCATTACCCATTACCCATTACCTCATGTGCCTCCAGTCATCAACTCATTACCCATTACCCATTACTTCCTGTGCCTCCACTCATCACCTCATTACCCATTACCTCCTGTGCCTTCACTCATCACCTCATTACCGATTACCCAGTAACTCCAGTACCTCCATTCATCACCTCATTACCCATTACCCATTATCTCCTGTGCCTCCACTCATCACCTCATTACCCATTACCTCCTGTGTCTTCACTCATCACCCCATTATCCATTACCGATTATCTCCTGTGCCTGCACTCATCATCTCATTATACATTACCCATTATCTCCTGTGCCTTCACTCATCACCCCATTATCCATTACCCATTACTTCCTGTGCCTCCACTCATCACCTCATTACCCATTACCTCCTGTGCCTTCACTCATCACCCCATTATCCATTACCGATTATCTCCTGTGCCTTCACTCATCCCCCATTATCCATTACCCATTACCTCCTGTGCCTTCACTCTTCACCCCATTATCCATTATCTCCTGTGCCTTCAATCATCACCCCATTATCCATTACCCATTATCTCCCATGCCTTCACTCATCACCTCATTACCCATGATCTCCTGTGCCTCCACTCATCACCTCATTACCTATTACCTCCTGTGCCTCCACACATCACCTCATTATCCAGTACCAATTACCTCCTGTGCCTTCACTCATCACCTCATTATCCATTACACATTACCTCCTGTGCCTCCACTCATCACTTCATTATTCATTACACATTACCTCCTGTGCCTCCACTCATCACCTCATTATCCATTATCCATTACCTCCTGTGCCCTCACTGATTACCTCATTATCCATTACCCATAATCTCCTGTGCCTTCATTCATCACCCCATTATCCATTACCCATTATCTCCTGTGCCTTCACTCATCACCCCATTACACATTACCCATTATCTCCTGTGCCTTCACTCATCACCCCATTACCCATTATCTCCTGTGCCTTCACTCATCACCCCATTATCTATTACCCATTACCTCCTGTGCCTCCACTCATCAGCTCATTACCCATTACCCATTACCTCATGTGCCTCCAGTCATCAACTCATTACCCATTACCCATTACTTCCTGTGCCTCCACTCATCACCTCATTACCCATTACCTCCTGTGCCTTCACTCATCACCTCATTACCGATTACCCAGTAACTCCAGTACCTCCATTCATCACCTCATTACCCATTACCCATTATCTCCTGTGCCTCCACTCATCACCTCATTACCCATTACCTCCTGTGTCTTCACTCATCACCCCATTATCCATTACCGATTATCTCCTGTGCCTGCACTCATCATCTCATTATACATTACCCATTATCTCCTGTGCCTTCACTCATCACCCCATTATCCATTACCCATTACTTCCTGTGCCTCCACTCATCACCTCATTACCCATTACCTCCTGTGCCTTCACTCATCACCCCATTATCCATTACCGATTATCTCCTGTGCCTTCACTCATCCCCCATTATCCATTACCCATTACCTCCTGTGCCTTCACTCTTCACCCCATTATCCATTATCTCCTGTGCCTTCAATCATCACCCCATTATCCATTACCCATTATCTCCCATGCCTTCACTCATTACCCCATTGCCCATTACACATTATCTCCTGTGCCTTCACTCATCACCCCATTATGCATTACCCATTACATCCTGTGCCTTCACTGATCACCCGATTATCCATTACCCATTACCTCCTGTGCCTTCACTCATCACCTCATTACCCAGTATCTCCTGTCTCCACTCATCACCCCATTACCCATTACCCATTACCACCTGTGCCTTCACTCATCACCTCATTATCCATTACACAGTACCTCCTGTGCCTACACTCAACACCTCATTACCCATTATCCATTACCTCCTGTGCCTTCACTCATCACCTCATTACACATGATCTCCTGTGTCTTCACTCATCAACACATTACCCATTACCTCCTGTGCCTCCACTCATCATCTCATTCCCCATTATCTCCTGTGCCTTCACTCATCACCTCATTATCCATCACCCATTACCTCCTGTGCCTTCACTCATTACCTCATTACCCATTAACTCCTGTGCCTCCACTCATCACCCCATTATCCATTACCCATTATCTCCTGAGCATCCACTCATCACCTCATTACCCATTACCTCCTGTGCCTTCACTCATCACCTCATTATCCATTACCCATTACCTCCTGTGCCTTCACTAATCACTCCATTACCCAATACCTCCTGTGCCTTCACTCATCACCTCATTACCCATGATCTCCTGTGCCTCCACTCATCACCTCATTACCTATTACCTCCTGTGCCTCCACACATCACCTCATTATCCAGTACCAATTACCTCCTGTGCCTTCACTCATCACCTCATTATCCATTACACATTACCTCCTGTGCCTCCACTCATCACTTCATTATTCATTACACATTACCTCCTGTGCCTCCACTCATCACCTCATTATCCATTATCCATTACCTCCTGTGCCCTCACTGATTACCTCATTATCCATTACCCATAATCTCCTGTGCCTTCATTCATCACCCCATTATCCATTACCCATTATCTCCTGTGCCTTCACTCATCACCCCATTACACATTACCCATTATCTCCTGTGCCTTCACTCATCACCCCATTACCCATTATCTCCTGTGCCTTCACTCATCACCCCATTATCTATTACCCATTACATCCTGTGCCTCCACTCATCAGCTCATTACCCATTACCCATTACCTCATGTGCCTCCAGTCATCAACTCATTACCCATTACCCATTACTTCCTGTGCCTCCACTCATCACCTCATTACCCATTACCTCCTGTGCCTTCACTCATCACCTCATTACCGATTACCCAGTAACTCCAGTACCTCCATTCATCACCTCATTACCCATTACCCATTATCTCCTGTGCCTCCACTCATCACCTCATTACCCATTACCTCCTGTGTCTTCACTCATCACCCCATTATCCATTACCGATTATCTCCTGTGCCTGCACTCATCATCTCATTATACATTACCCATTATCTCCTGTGCCTTCACTCATCACCCCATTATCCATTACCCATTACTTCCTGTGCCTCCACTCATCACCTCATTACCCATTACCTCCTGTGCCTTCACTCATCACCCCATTATCCATTACCGATTATCTCCTGTGCCTTCACTCATCACCCCATTATCCATTACCCATTACCTCCTGTGCCTTCACTCTTCACCCCATTATCCATTATCTCCTGTGCCTTCAATCATCACCCCATTATCCATTACCCATTATCTCCCATGCCTTCACTCATTACCCCATTGCCCATTACACATTATCTCCTGTGCCTTCACTCATCACCCCATTATGCATTACCCATTACATCCTGTGCCTTCACTGATCACCCGATTATCCATTACCCATTACCTCCTGTGCCTTCACTCATCACCTCATTACCCAGTATCTCCTGTCTCCACTCATCACCCCATTACCCATTACCCATTACCACCTGTGCCTTCACTCATCACCTCATTATCCATTACACAGTACCTCCTGTGCCTACACTCAACACCTCATTACCCATTACCCATTACCTCCTGTGCCTTCACTCATCACCCCATTATCCATTACCCATTATCTCCTTTGCCTTCACTCATCACCCCATTATCCATTACCCATTACCTCCTGTGCCTACACTCAACACCTCATTACCCATTACCCATTACCTCCTGTGCCTTCACTCATCACCCCATTATCCATTACCCATTATCTCCATTGCCTTCACTCATCACCCCATTATCCATTACCCATTACCTCCTGTGCCTCCACTCATCACCTCATTATCCATTACCCATTATCTCCTGTTCCTCCACTCAGCACCTCATTACCCATTACCTCCTGTGCCACTCATGACCTCATTACCCATTACCTCCTGTGACTCCACCTATTACCTCATTACCCATTATCTCCTGTGCCTCCACTCATTACGTCAGTACCCATTACCTCCTGTGCCTTCACTCATCACCCCATTATCCATTACCCATTACCTCCTGTCCCTTAACTCATCACCTCATTATCCATTACCCATTACCTCCTGTGCCTTCACTCTTCACCCCATTATCCATTATCTCCTGTGCCTTCACTCATCACCCCATTATCCATTACCCATTATCTCCCGTGCCTTCACTCATTACCCCATTGCCCATTACACATTATCTCCTGTGCCTTCACTCATCACCCCATTATGCATTACCCATTACATCCTGTGCCTTCACTCATCACCCGATTATCCATTACCCATTACCTCCTGTGCCTTCACTCATCACCTCATTACCCAGTATCTCCTGTCTCCACTCATCACCCCATTACCCATTACCCATTACCTCCTGTGCCTTCACTCATCACCTTATTATCCATTACACATTACCTCCTGTGCCTACACTCAACACCTCATTACCCATTACCCATTACCTCCTGTGCCTTCACTCATCACCCGATTATCCATTACCCATTATCTCCTTTGCCTTCACTCATCACCCCATTATCCATTACCCATTACCTCCTGTGCCTACACTCAACACCTCATTACCCATTACCCATTACCTCCTGTGCCTTCACTCATCACCCCATTATCCATTACCCATTATCTCCTTTGCCTTCACTCATCACCCCATTATCCACTACCCATTACCTCCTGTGCCTCCACTCATCACCTCATTATCCATTACCCATTATCTCCTGTTCCTCCACTCAGCACCTCATTACCCATTACCTCCTGTGCCACTCATGTCCTCATTACCCATTACCTCCTGTGACTCCACCTATTACCTCATTACCCATTATCTCCTGTGCCTCCACTCATTACGTCATTACCCATTACCTCCTGTGCCTTCACTCATCACCCCATTATCCATTACCCATTACCTCCTGTCCCTTAACTCATCACCTCATTATCCATTACCCATTACCTCCTGTGCCTCCACTCATCACCTCATTACCCATTATCACCTGTGCCTCCACCCATTTCGTCATTACCCATTACCCATTACCTCCTGTGCCTCCACTCATCATCTCATTCCCCATTATCTCCTGTGCCTTCACTCATCACCTCATTATCCATCACCCATTACCTCCTGTGCCTTCACTCATTACCTCATTACCCATTAACTCCTGTGCCTCCACTCATCACCCCATTATCCATTACCAATTATCTCCTGAGCATCCACTCATCACCTCATTACCCATTACCTCCTGTGCCTTCACTCATCACCTCATTATCCATTACCCATTACCTCCTGTGCCTTCACTCATTACCTCATTACCCATTATCTCCTGTGCCTTCACTCATTACCCCATTATCCATTACCCATTATCTCCTGTGCCTTCACTAATCACTCCATTACCCAATACCTCCTGTGCCTTCACTCATCACCTCATTACCCATGATCTCCTGTGCCTCCACTCATCACCTCATTACCTATTACCTCCTGTGCCTCCACACATCACCTCATTATCCAGTACCAATTACCTCCTGTGCCTTCACTCATCACCTCATTATCCATTACACATTACCTCCTGAGCCTCCACTCATCACCTCATTATTCATTACACATTACCTCCTGTGCCTCCACTCATCACCTCATTATCCATTATCCATTACCTCCTGTGCCCTCACTGATTACCTCATTATCCATTACCCATTATCTCCTGTGCCTTCATTCATCACCCCATTATCCATTACCCATTATCTCCTGTGCCTTCACTCATCACCCCATTACACATTACCCATTATCTCCTGTGCCTTCACTCATCACCCCATTACCCATTATCTCCTGTGCCTTCACTCATCACCCCATTATACATTACCCATTATCTCCTGTGCCTTCACTCATCACCCCATTACACATTACCCATTATCTCCTGTGCCTTCACTCATCACCCCATTATACATTACCCATTATCTCCTGTGCCTTCACTCATCACCCCATTATACATTACCCATTATCTCCTGTGCCTTCACTCATCACCCCATTACACATTACCCATTATCTCCTGTGCCTTCACTCATCACCCCATTACCCATTATCTCCTGTGCCTTCACTCATCACCCCATTATACATTACCCATTATCTCCTGTGCCTTCACTCATCACCTCATTACCCATTACCCATTATCTCCTGTGCCTCCATGCATTCCGTCATTACCCATTACCCATTACCTCCTGTGCCTCCACTCATCACCTCATTATCCATTACCCATTACCTCCTGTGCCTTCACTCATCACGCCATTACCCAAAACTTCCTGTGCCTTCACTCATCACCCCATTATCTATTACCCATTACCTCCTGTGCCTCCACTCATCAGCTCATTACCCATTACCCATTACCTCATGTGCCTCCAGTCATCAACTCATTGCCCATTACCCATTACTTCCTGTGCCTCCACTCATCACCTCATTACCCATTACCTCCTGTGCCTTCACTCATCACCTCATTTCCGATTACCCATTAACTCCAGTACCTCCATTCATCACCTCATTACCCATTACCCATTATCTCCTGTGCCTCCACTCATCACCTCATTACCCATTACCTCCTGTGTCTTCACTCATCACCCCATTATCCATTACCGATTATCTCCTGTGCCTCCACTCATCATCTCATTATCCATTACCCATTATCTCCTGTGCCTTCACTCATCACCCCATTATCCATTACCCATTACCTCCTGTGCCTTCACTCATCACCCCTTTATCCATTATCTCCTGTGCCTTCACTCATCACCCCATTATCCATTACCCATTATCTCCCGTGCCTTCACTCATCACCCCATTGCCCATTACCCATTATCTCCTGTGCCTTCACTCATCACCCCATTATGCATTACCCATTACCTCCTGTGCCTTCACTCATCACCCCATTATCCATTACCCATTATCTCCTGAGCCTTCACTCATCACCTCAATAGCCAGTATCTCCTGTGTCTCCACTCATCACCCCATTACCTATTACGCATTACCTCCTGTGCCTTCACTCATCACCTCATTACCCATTACCCATTTCCTCCTGTGCCTTCACTCATCACCTCATTACCCATTACCTCTTGTGCCTTCACTGATCACCCCATCATCCATTACCCAGCATCTCCTGTACCTCCACTCATCACCTCGTTACCCATTACCTCCTGTGCCTCCACTCATCACCTCATTGCCCATTGCCTCCTGTGCCTCCACTCATCACCTCATTACCCATTACTCATTACCACCTGTGCCTTCACTCATCACCTCATTACCCATTACCTCCTGTGCCTTCACTCATCACCCCATCATCCATTACCCATTACCTCCTGTGCCTCCACTCATCACCTCGTTACCCATTACCTCCTGTGCCGTCACTCATCACCTCATTATCCATTACCCATTACCTCCTGTGCCTTCACTCATCAGGCCATTACCCAAAACTTCCTGTGCCTTCACTCATCACCCCATTATCTATTACCCATTACCTCCTGTGCCTCCACTCATTAGCTCATTACCCATTACCCATTACCTCATGTGCCTCCAGTCATCAACTCATTACCCATTACCCATTACTTCCTGTGCCTCCACTCATCACCTCATTACCCATTACCTCCTGTGCCTTCACTCATCACCTCATTACCGATTACCCAGTAACTCCAGTACCTCCATTCATCACCTCATTACCCATTACCCATTATCTCCTGTGCCTCCACTCATCACCTCATTACCCATTACCTCCTGTGTCTTCACTCATCACCCCATTATCCATTACCGATTATCTCCTGTGCCTCCACTCATCATCTCATTATCCATTACCCATTATCTCCTGTGCCTTCACTCATCACCTCATTACCCATTACCCATTATCTCCTGTGCCTCCATGCATTCCGTCATTACCCATTACCCATTACCTCCTGTGCCTCCACTCATCACCTCATTATCCATTACCCATTACCTCCTGTGCCTTCACTCATCACGCCATTACCCAAAACTTCCTGTGCCTTCACTCATCACCCCATTATCTATTACCCATTACCTCCTGTGCCTCCACTCATCAGCTCATTACCCATTACCCATTACCTCATGTGCCTCCAGTCATCAACTCATTGCCCATTACCCATTACTTCCTGTGCCTCCACTCATCACCTCATTACCCATTACCTCCTGTGCCTTCACTCATCACCTCATTTCCGATTACCCATTAACTCCAGTACCTCCATTCATCACCTCATTACCCATTACCCATTATCTCCTGTGCCTCCACTCATCACCTCATTACCCATTACCTCCTGTGTCTTCACTCATCACCCCATTATCCATTACCGATTATCTCCTGTGCCTCCACTCATCATCTCATTATCCATTACCCATTATCTCCTGTGCCTTCACTCATCACCCCATTATCCATTACCCATTACCTCCTGTGCCTTCACTCATCACCCCTTTATCCATTATCTCCTGTGCCTTCACTCATCACCCCATTATCCATTACCCATTATCTCCCGTGCCTTCACTCATCACCCCATTGCCCATTACCCATTATCTCCTGTGCCTTCACTCATCACCCCATTATGCATTACCCATTACCTCCTGTGCCTTCACTCATCACCCCATTATCCATTACACATTATCTCCTGAGCCTTCACTCATCACCTCAATAGCCAGTATCTCCTGTGTCTCCACTCATCACCCCATTACCTATTACGCATTACCTCCTGTGCCTTCACTCATCACCTCATTACCCATTACCCATTTCCTCCTGTGCCTTCACTCATCACCTCATTACCCATTACCTCTTGTGCCTTCACTCATCACCCCATCATCCATTACCCAGCATCTCCTGTACCTCCACTCATCACCTCGTTACCCATTACCTCCTGTGCCTCCACTGATCACCTCATTGCCCATTGCCTCCTGTGCCTCCACTCATCACCTCATTACCCATTACTCATTACCACCTGTGCCTTCACTCATCACCTCATTACCCATTACCTCCTGTGCCTTCACTCATCACCCCATCATCCATTACCCATTACCTCCTGTGCCTCCACTCATCACCTCGTTACCCATTACCTCCTGTGCCGTCACTCATCACCTCATTATCCATTACCCATTACCTCCTGTGCCTTCACTCATCAGGCCATTACCCAAAACTTCCTGTGCCTTCACTCATCACCCCATTATCTATTACCCATTACCTCCTGTGCCTCCACTCATTAGCTCATTACCCATTACCCATTACCTCATGTGCCTCCAGTCATCAACTCATTACCCATTACCCATTACTTCCTGTGCCTCCACTCATCACCTCATTACCCATTACCTCCTGTGCCTTCACTCATCACCTCATTACCGATTACCCAGTAACTCCAGTACCTCCATTCATCACCTCATTACCCATTACCCATTATCTCCTGTGCCTCCACTCATCACCTCATTACCCATTACCTCCTGTGTCTTCACTCATCACCCCATTATCCATTACCGATTATCTCCTGTGCCTCCACTCATCATCTCATTATCCATTACCCATTATCTCCTGTGCCTTCACTCATCACCCCATTATCCATTACCCATTACTTCCTGTGCCTCCACTCATCACCTCATTACCCATTACCTCCTGTGCCTTCACTCATCACCCCATTATCCATTACCGATTATCTCCTGTGCCTTCACTCATCACCCCATTATCCATTACCCATTATCTCCTGTGCCTTCACTCTTCACCCCATTATCCATTATCTCCTGTGCCTTCACTCTTCACCCCATTATCCATTACCCATTATCTCCCGTGCCTTCACTCATTACCCCATTGCCCATTACACATTATCTCCTGTGCCTTCACTCATCACCCCATTATGCATTACCCATTACATCCTGTGCCTTCACTCATCACCCGATTATCCATTACCCATTATCTCCTGTGCCTCCACTCATCACCCCATTATCCATTACCCATTACCTCCTGTGCCTTCACTCATCACCTCATTACCCAGTATCTCCTGTCTCCACTCTTCACCCCATTACCCATTACCCATTACCTCCTGTGCCTTCACTCATTACCCCATTATCCATTACCCAATACGTGCTGTGCCTTCACTCATCACCTCATTATCCATTACACATTACCTCCTGTGCCTACACTCAACACCTCATTACCCATTACCCATTACCTCCTGTGCCTTCACTCATCACCCCATTATCCATTACCCATTATCTCCTTTGCCTTCACTCATCACCCCATTATCCATTACCCATTACCTCCTGTGCCTCCACTCATCACCTCATTATCCATTACCCATTAACTCCTGTGCCTTCACTCATCACCCCATTATCCATTACCCATTATCTCCTGTTCCTCCACTCAGCATCTCATTACCCATTACCTCCTGTGCCACTCATGACCTCATTACCCATTACCTCCTGTGACACCACCTATTACCTCATTACCCATTATCTCCTGTGCCTCCACTCATTACGTCATTACCCATTACCTCCTGTGCCTTCACTCATCACCCCATTATCCATTACCCATTACCTCCTGTCCCTTAACTCATCACCTCATTATCCATTACCCATTACCTCCTGTGCCTCCACTCATCCCCTCATTACCCATTATCACCTGTGCCTCCACCCATTACGTCATTACCCATTACCTCCTGTACCTTCACTCATCACCCCATCATCCATTACCCATTATCTCCTGTGCCTCCATTCATCAACTCATTACCCATTACCTCTTGTGCCTCCACTCATCACCTCATTACCCATTACCCATTATCTCCTGTGCCTCCATGCATTACGTCATTACCCATTACCCATTACCTCCTGTGCCTCCACTCATCACCTCATTTCCGATTACCCATTAACTCCAGTACCTCCATTCATCACCTCATTACCCATTACCCATTATCTCCTGTGCCTCCACTCATCACCTCATTACCCATTACCTCCTGTGTCTTCACTCATCACCCCATTATCCATTACCGATTATCTCCTGTGCCTCCACTCATCATCTCATTATCCATTACCCATTATCTCCTGTGCCTTCACTCATCACCCCATTATCCATTACCCATTACCTCCTGTGCCTTCACTCATCACCCCTTTATCCATTATCTCCTGTGCCTTCACTCATCACCCCATTATCCATTACCCATTATCTCCCGTGCCTTCACTCATCACCCCATTGCCCATTACCCATTATCTCCTGTGCCTTCACTCATCACCCCATTATGCATTACCCATTACCTCCTGTGCCTTCACTCATCACCCCATTATCCATTACACATTATCTCCTGAGCCTTCACTCATCACCTCAATAGCCAGTATCTCCTGTGTCTCCACTCATCACCCCATTACCTATTACGCATTACCTCCTGTGCCTTCACTCATCACCTCATTACCCATTACCCATTTCCTCCTGTGCCTTCACTCATCACCTCATTACCCATTACCTCTTGTGCCTTCACTCATCACCCCATCATCCATTACCCAGCATCTCCTGTACCTCCACTCATCACCTCGTTACCCATTACCTCCTGTGCCTCCACTGATCACCTCATTGCCCATTGCCTCCTGTGCCTCCACTCATCACCTCATTACCCATTACTCATTACCACCTGTGCCTTCACTCATCACCTCATTACCCATTACCTCCTGTGCCTTCACTCATCACCCCATCATCCATTACCCATTACCTCCTGTGCCTCCACTCATCACCTCGTTACCCATTACCTCCTGTGCCGTCACTCATCACCTCATTATCCATTACCCATTACCTCCTGTGCCTTCACTCATCAGGCCATTACCCAAAACTTCCTGTGCCTTCACTCATCACCCCATTATCTATTACCCATTACCTCCTGTGCCTCCACTCATTAGCTCATTACCCATTACCCATTACCTCATGTGCCTCCAGTCATCAACTCATTACCCATTACCCATTACTTCCTGTGCCTCCACTCATCACCTCATTACCCATTACCTCCTGTGCCTTCACTCATCACCTCATTACCGATTACCCAGTAACTCCAGTACCTCCATTCATCACCTCATTACCCATTACCCATTATCTCCTGTGCCTCCACTCATCACCTCATTACCCATTACCTCCTGTGTCTTCACTCATCACCCCATTATCCATTACCGATTATCTCCTGTGCCTCCACTCATCATCTCATTATCCATTACCCATTATCTCCTGTGCCTTCACTCATCACCCCATTATCCATTACCCATTACTTCCTGTGCCTCCACTCATCACCTCATTACCCATTACCTCCTGTGCCTTCACTCATCACCCCATTATCCATTACCGATTATCTCCTGTGCCTTCACTCATCACCCCATTATCCATTACCCATTATCTCCTGTGCCTTCACTCTTCACCCCATTATCCATTATCTCCTGTGCCTTCACTCATCACCCCATTATCCATTACCCATTATCTCCCGTGCCTTCACTCATTACCCCATTGCCCATTACACATTATCTCCTGTGCCTTCACTCATCACCCCATTATGCATTACCCATTACATCCTGTGCCTTCACTCATCACCCGATTATCCATTACCCATTATCTCCTGTGCCTCCACTCATCACCCCATTATCCATTACCCATTACCTCCTGTGCCTTCACTCATCACCTCATTACCCAGTATCTCCTGTCTCCACTCTTCACCCCATTACCCATTACCCATTACCTCCTGTGCCTTCACTCATTACCCCATTATCCATTACCCAATACGTCCTGTGCCTTCACTCATCACCTCATTATCCATTACACATTACCTCCTGTGCCTACACTCAACACCTCATTACCCATTACCCATTACCTCCTGTGCCTTCACTCATCACCCCATTATCCATTACCCATTATCTCCTTTGCCTTCACTCATCACCCCATTATCCATTACCCATTACCTCCTGTGCCTCCACTCATCACCTCATTATCCATTACCCATTAACTCCTGTGCCTTCACTCATCACCCCATTATCCATTACCCATTATCTCCTGTTCCTCCACTCAGCATCTCATTACCCATTACCTCCTGTGCCACTCATGACCTCATTACCCATTACCTCCTGTGACACCACCTATTACCTCATTACCCATTATCTCCTGTGCCTCCACTCATTACGTCATTACCCATTACCTCCTGTGCCTTCACTCATCACCCCATTATCCATTACCCATTACCTCCTGTCCCTTAACTCATCACCTCATTATCCATTACCCATTACCTCCTGTGCCTCCACTCATCCCCTCATTACCCATTATCACCTGTGCCTCCACCCATTACGTCATTACCCATTACCTCCTGTACCTTCACTCATCACCCCATCATCCATTACCCATTATCTCCTGTGCCTCCATTCATCAACTCATTACCCATTACCTCTTGTGCCTCCACTCATCACCTCATTACCCATTACCCATTATCTCCTGTGCCTCCATGCATTACGTCATTACCCATTACCCATTACCTCCTGTGCCTCCACTCATCACCTCATTATCCATTACCCATTACCTCCTGTGCCTTCACTCATCACGCCATTACCCAAAACTTCCTGTGCCTTCACTCATCAACCCATTATCTATTACCCATTACCTCCTGTGCCTCCACTCATCAGCTCATTACCCAGTACCCATTACCTCATGTGCCTTCACTCATCACCTCATTACCGATTACTCATTGACTCCAGTACCTCCATTCATCACCTCATTACCCATTACCCATTATCTCCTGTGCCTCCACTCATCAACTCATTACCCATTACCTCCTGTGTCTTCACTCATCACCCCATTATCCATTACCGATTATCTCCTGTGCCTCCACTCATCATCTCATTATCCATTACCCATTATCTCCTGTGCCTTCACTCATCACCCCATTATCCATTACCCATTACCTCCTGTGCCTTCACTCATCACCCCTTTATCCATTATCTCCTGTGCCTTCACTCATCACCCCATTATCCATTACCCATTATCTCCTGTGCCTCCACTCATCATCTCATTATCCATTACCCATTATCTGCTGTGCCTTCACTCATCACCCCATTGCCCATTACCCATTATCTCCTGTGCCTTCACTCATCACCCCATTATCCATTACCCATTACATCCTGTGCCTTCACTCGTCACCCCATTATCCATTACCCATTATCTCTTGTGCCTTCACTCGACACCTCATTATCCATTACCCATTATCTCCTGTGCCTTCACTAATCACCACATTACCCATTATCTCCTGTACCTTCACTCATCTCCCCATTATCCATTACCCATTACCTCCTCTTCCTTCACTCATCACCCCATTATCCATTACCCATTATCTCCTGTGCCTCCACTCATCACCCCATTATCCATTACCCATTATCTCCTGTGCCTTCACTCATCACCCCATTGTCCATTACCCATTATCTCCTGTGCCTTCACTCATCACCCCATTATCCATTATCCATTATCTCCTGTGCCTTCACTATTCACCCCATTACCCATTACCCATTATCTCCTGAGGCTCCACTCATCACCCCATTATCCATTACCCATTACTTCCTCTGCCTTCACTCATGACCCCATTATCTATTACCCATTACCTCCTTTGCCTCCACTCATCAGCTCCTTACCCAGTACCCATTACCTCATGTGCCTCCAGTCAACAACTGATTACCCATTACCCATTACTTCCTGTGCCTCCACTCATCACCTCATTACCCATTACCTCCTGTGCCTTCACTCATCACCTCATTACCGATTACCCATTAACTCCAGTACCTCCATTCATCACCTCATTACCCATTACCCATTATCTCCTGTGCCTCCACTCATCACCTCATTACCCATTACCTCCTGTGTCTTCACTCATTACCCCATTATCCATTACCGATTATCTCCTGTGCCTCCACTCATCATCTCATTATCCATTACCCATTATCTCCTGTGCCTTCACTCATCACCCCATTATCCATTACCCATTACCTCCTGTGCCTTCACTCATCACCCCTTTATCCATTATCTCCTGTGCCTTCACTCATCACCCCATTATCCATTACCCATTATCTCTCGTGCCTTCACTCATCACCCCATTGCCCATTACCCATTATCTCCTGTGCCTCCACTCATCACCCCATTATCCATTACCCATTACCTCCTGTGCCTTCACTCATCAACTCATTATCCATTACCCATTACCTCCTGTGCCTTCACTCATCACCTCTTTACCCATTACCACCTGTGCCTTCACTCATCACCCCATTATCCATTACCCATTATCTCCTGTGCCTACACTCATCACCTCGTTACCCATTACCTCCTGTGCCTCCAGTCATCACCTCATTACCCATTACCTCCTGTGACTCCACCTATTACCTCATTACCCATTATCTCCTTTGCCTCCTCTCATTACGTCATTACCCATTACCTCCTGTGCCTTCACTCATCACCCCATTATCCATTACCCATTACCTCCTGTCCCTTAACTCATCACCTCATTATCCATTACCCATTACCTCCTGTTCCTCCACTCATCACCTCATTACCCATTATCTCCTGTGCCTCCACCCATGATGTCATTACCCAGTACCCGTTACCTCCTGTACCTTCACTCATCACCCCATCATCCATTACCCATTATCTCCTGTGCCTCCATTCATCAACTCATTACCCATTACCTCCTGTGCCTCCACTCATCACCTCATTACCGATTACCCATTACCTCCTGTGCCTCCACTCATCACCTCATTATCCATTACCCATTACCTCCTGTGCCTCCACTCATCACCTCATTATCCATTACCCATTACCTCCTGTGCCTTCACTCATCACGCCATTACCAAAACCTCCTGTGCCTTCACTCATTACCCCATTATCTATTACCCATTATCTCCTGTGCCTCCACTCATCACCTCATTACCCATTACCTCCTGTGCCTTCACTCATCACCCCATTATCCATTACCGATTATCTCCTGTGCCTTCACTCATCACCCCATTATCCATTTCCCATTACCTCCTGTGCCTTCACTCATCACCCCATTATCCATTATCTCCTGTGCCTTCACTCATCACCCCATTATCCATTACCCATTATCTCCTGTGCCTTCACTCATCACCCCATTATCCATTACCCATTACCTCCTGTGCCTTCACTCATCACCCCATTATCCAATACCGATTATCTCCTGTGCCTTCACTCATCACCCCATTATCCATTACCCATTACCTCCTGTGCCTTCACTCATCACCCCATTATCCATTATCTCCTGTGCCTTCACTCATCACCCCATTATCCATTACCCATTATCTCCCGTGCCTTCACTCATTACCCCATTGCCCATTACCCATTACCTCCTGTGCCTTCACTCATCACCCCATTACCCAAAACCTCCTGTGCCTTCACTCATCACCCCATTATCCATTTCCCATTACCTCCTGTGCCTTCACTCATCACCCCATTATCCATTACCCATTATCTCCTGTGCCTTCACTCATCACCCCATTATCCATTACCCATTATCTCCTGTGCCTTCACTCATCACCCCATTATCCATTATCTCCTGTGCCTTCACTCATCACCCCATTATCCATTACCCATTATCTCCCGTGCCTTCACTCATTACCCCATTGCCCATTACCCATTACCTCCTGTGCCTTCACTCATCACCCCATTACCCAAAACCTCCTGTGCCTTCACTCATCACCCCATTATCCATTACCCATTACCTCCTGTGCCTCCACTCATCACCTCATTACCCATTACCTCCTGTGCCTCCACTCATCACCTCATTACCCATTACCTCCTGTGCCTCCACTCATCACCTCATTACCCATTACCTCCTGTGCCTCCACTCATCACCTCATTACCGATTACCCATTACCTCCTGTGCCTCCACTCATCACCTCATTATCCATTACCCATTACCTCCTGTGCCTCCACTCATCACCTCATTATCCATTACCCATTACCTCCTGTGCCTTCACTCATCACGCCATTACCAAAACCTCCTGTGCCTTCACTCATTACCCCATTATCTATTACCCATTATCTCCTGAGCCTCCACTCATCACCTCATTACCCATTACCTCCTGTGCCTTCACTCATCACCCCATTATCCATTACCGATTATCTCCTGTGCCTTCACTCATCACCCCATTATCCATTTCCCATTACCTCCTGTGCCTTCACTCATCACCCCATTATCCATTACCCATTATCTCCTGTGCCTTCACTCATCACCCCATTATCCATTACCCATTATCTCCTGTGCCTTCACTCATCACCCCATTATCCATTACCCATTACCTCCTGTGCCTTCACTCATCACCCCATTATCCAATACCGATTATCTCCTGTGCCTTCACTCATCACCCCATTATCCATTACCCATTACCTCCTGTGCCTTCACTCATCACCCCATTATCCATTATCTCCTGTGCCTTCACTCATCACTCCATTATCCATTACCCATTATCTCCCGTGCCTTCACTCATTACCCCATTGCCCATTACCCATTACCTCCTGTGCCTTCACTCATCACCCCATTACCCAAAACCTCCTGTGCCTTCACTCATCACCCCATTATCCATTACCCATTACCTCCTGTGCCTCCACTCATCACCTCATTACCCATTACCTCCTGTGCCTCCACTCATCACCTCATTACCCATTACCTCCTGTGCCTCCACTCATCACCTCATTACCCACTACCTCCTATGCCTCCACTCATCACCACATTATCCATTACCCATTACCTCCTGTGCCTTCACTCATCACGCCATTACCCAAAACCTCCTGTGCATTCACTCATCACCCCATTATCCATTACCCATTACCTCCTGTGCCTCCACTCTTCACCTCATTACCCATTTCCCATGACCTCATGCGCCTCCGCTCATCAACTCATTACCCATTACCCATTACTTCCTGTGCCTCCACTCATCACCTCATTACCCATTACCCATTATCTGCAGTACCTCCACTCATCACCTCATTACCCATTACCCATTATCTCCTGTGCCTCCACTCATCACCTCATTAACCATTACCTCCTGTGCCTTCACTCATCACCCCATTATCCATTATCCATTATCTCCTCAGCCTTCACTATTCACCTCATTACCCATTACCCATTATCTCCTGTGGCTCCACTCATCACCCCATTATCCATTACCCATTACTTCCTCTGCCTTCACTCATCACCCCATTATCCATTACCCATTATCTCCTGTGCCTTCACTCATCACCTCATTACCCAGTATCTCCTGTGTCTCCACTCATCACCCCATTACCCATTACCCATTACCCCCTGTACCTTCACTCATCACATCATTACCCATTACCCATTACCACCTGTGCCTTAACTCATCACCCCATTATCCATTACCCATTATATCCTGTGCCTTCACTCATCACCTCATTACCCAGTATCTCCTGTGCCTCCACCCATTACGTCATTACCCATTACCCATTACCTCCTGTACCTTCACTCATCACCCCATCATCCATTACCCATTATCTCCTGTACCTCCTTTCATCAACTCATTACCCATTACCTCCTGTGCCTCCACTCATCACCTCATTACCCATTACCCATTACCTCCTGTGCCTCCACTCATCACCTCATTACCTATGATCTCCTGTGCCTTCACTCATCACCTCATTACCCATTACCACCTGTGCCTTCGCTCATCACCCCATTATCCATTACCCATTAACTCCTGTGCCTTCACTCATCACCCCATTATCCATTACCCATTATCTCCTGTGCCTCCACTCATTACCTCATTACCCATACCTCCTGTGCCTCCACTCATCACCTCATTACCCATTACCTCCTGTGACTCCACCTATTACCTCATTACCCATTATCTCCTTTGCCTCCTCTCATTACGTCATTACCCATTACCTCCTGTGCCTTCACTCATCACCCCATTATCCATTACCCATTACCTCCTGTCCCTTAACTCATCACCTCATTATCCATTACCCATTACCTCCTGTTCCTCCACTCATCACCTCATTACCGATTACCCATTACCTCCTGTGCCTCCACTCATCACCTCATTATCCATTACCCATTACCTCCTGTGCCTCCACTCATCACCTCATTATCCATTACCCATTACCTCCTGTGCCTTCACTCATCACGCCATTACCAAAACCTCCTGTGCCTTCACTCATTACCCCATTATCTATTACCCATTATCTCCTGTGCCTCCACTCATCACCTCATTACCCATTACCTCCTGTGCCTTCACTCATCACCCCATTATCCATTACCGATTATCTCCTGTGCCTTCACTCATCACCCCATTATCCATTTCCCATTACCTCCTGTGCCTTCACTCATCACCCCATTATCCATTATCTCCTGTGCCTTCACTCATCACCCCATTATCCATTACCCATTATCTCCTGTGCCTTCACTCATCACCCCATTATCCATTACCCATTACCTCCTGTGCCTTCACTCATCACCCCATTATCCAATACCGATTATCTCCTGTGCCTTCACTCATCACCCCATTATCCATTACCCATTACCTCCTGTGCCTTCACTCATCACCCCATTATCCATTATCTCCTGTGCCTTCACTCATCACCCCATTATCCATTACCCATTATCTCCCGTGCCTTCACTCATTACCCCATTGCCCATTACCCATTACCTCCTGTGCCTTCACTCATCACCCCATTACCCAAAACCTCCTGTGCCTTCACTCATCACCCCATTATCCATTTCCCATTACCTCCTGTGCCTTCACTCATCACCCCATTATCCATTACCCATTATCTCCTGTGCCTTCACTCATCACCCCATTATCCATTACCCATTATCTCCTGTGCCTTCACTCATCACCCCATTATCCATTATCTCCTGTGCCTTCACTCATCACCCCATTATCCATTACCCATTATCTCCCGTGCCTTCACTCATTACCCCATTGCCCATTACCCATTACCTCCTGTGCCTTCACTCATCACCCCATTACCCAAAACCTCCTGTGCCTTCACTCATCACCCCATTATCCATTACCCATTACCTCCTGTGCCTCCACTCATCACCTCATTACCCATTACCTCCTGTGCCTCCACTCATCACCTCATTACCCATTACCTCCTGTGCCTCCACTCATCACCTCATTACCCATTACCTCCTGTGCCTCCACTCATCACCTCATTACCGATTACCCATTACCTCCTGTGCCTCCACTCATCACCTCATTATCCATTACCCATTACCTCCTGTGCCTCCACTCATCACCTCATTATCCATTACCCATTACCTCCTGTGCCTTCACTCATCACGCCATTACCAAAACCTCCTGTGCCTTCACTCATTACCCCATTATCTATTACCCATTATCTCCTGAGCCTCCACTCATCACCTCATTACCCATTACCTCCTGTGCCTTCACTCATCACCCCATTATCCATTACCGATTATCTCCTGTGCCTTCACTCATCACCCCATTATCCATTTCCCATTACCTCCTGTGCCTTCACTCATCACCCCATTATCCATTACCCATTATCTCCTGTGCCTTCACTCATCACCCCATTATCCATTACCCATTATCTCCTGTGCCTTCACTCATCACCCCATTATCCATTACCCATTACCTCCTGTGCCTTCACTCATCACCCCATTATCCAATACCGATTATCTCCTGTGCCTTCACTCATCACCCCATTATCCATTACCCATTACCTCCTGTGCCTTCACTCATCACCCCATTATCCATTATCTCCTGTGCCTTCACTCATCACTCCATTATCCATTACCCATTATCTCCCGTGCCTTCACTCATTACCCCATTGCCCATTACCCATTACCTCCTGTGCCTTCACTCATCACCCCATTACCCAAAACCTCCTGTGCCTTCACTCATCACCCCATTATCCATTACCCATTACCTCCTGTGCCTCCACTCATCACCTCATTACCCATTACCTCCTGTGCCTCCACTCATCACCTCATTACCCATTACCTCCTGTGCCTCCACTCATCACCTCATTACCCACTACCTCCTATGCCTCCACTCATCACCACATTATCCATTACCCATTACCTCCTGTGCCTTCACTCATCACGCCATTACCCAAAACCTCCTGTGCATTCACTCATCACCCCATTATCCATTACCCATTACCTCCTGTGCCTCCACTCTTCACCTCATTACCCATTTCCCATGACCTCATGCGCCTCCGCTCATCAACTCATTACCCATTACCCATTACTTCCTGTGCCTCCACTCATCACCTCATTACCCATTACCCATTATCTGCAGTACCTCCACTCATCACCTCATTACCCATTACCCATTATCTCCTGTGCCTCCACTCATCACCTCATTAACCATTACCTCCTGTGCCTTCACTCATCACCCCATTATCCATTATCCATTATCTCCTCAGCCTTCACTATTCACCTCATTACCCATTACCCATTATCTCCTGTGGCTCCACTCATCACCCCATTATCCATTACCCATTACTTCCTCTGCCTTCACTCATCACCCCATTATCCATTACCCATTATCTCCTGTGCCTTCACTCATCACCTCATTACCCAGTATCTCCTGTGTCTCCACTCATCACCCCATTACCCATTACCCATTACCCCCTGTACCTTCACTCATCACATCATTACCCATTACCCATTACCACCTGTGCCTTAACTCATCACCCCATTATCCATTACCCATTATATCCTGTGCCTTCACTCATCACCTCATTACCCAGTATCTCCTGTGCCTCCACCCATTACGTCATTACCCATTACCCATTACCTCCTGTACCTTCACTCATCACCCCATCATCCATTACCCATTATCTCCTGTACCTCCTTTCATCAACTCATTACCCATTACCTCCTGTGCCTCCACTCATCACCTCATTACCCATTACCCATTACCTCCTGTGCCTCCACTCATCACCTCATTACCTATGATCTCCTGTGCCTTCACTCATCACCTCATTACCCATTACCACCTGTGCCTTCGCTCATCACCCCATTATCCATTACCCATTAACTCCTGTGCCTTCACTCATCACCCCATTATCCATTACCCATTATCTCCTGTGCCTCCACTCATTACCTCATTACCCATACCTCCTGTGCCTCCACTCATCACCTCATTACCCATTACCTCCTGTGACTCCACCTATTACCTCATTACCCATTATCTCCTTTGCCTCCTCTCATTACGTCATTACCCATTACCTCCTGTGCCTTCACTCATCACCCCATTATCCATTACCCATTACCTCCTGTCCCTTAACTCATCACCTCATTATCCATTACCCATTACCTCCTGTTCCTCCACTCATCACCTCATTACCCATTATCTCCTGTGCCTCCACCCATGATGTCATTACCCATTACCCGTTACCTCCTGTACCTTCACTCATCACCCCATCATCCATTACCCATTATCTCCTGTGCCTCCATTCATCAACTCATTACCCATTACCTCCTGTGCCTCCACTCATCACCTCATTACCGATTACCCATTACCTCCTGTGCCTCCACTCATCACCTCATTATCCATTACCCATTACCTCCTGTGCCTCCACTCATCACCTCATTATCCATTACCCATTACCTCCTGTGCCTTCACTCATCACGCCATTACCAAAACCTCCTGTGCCTTCACTCATTACCCCATTATCTATTACCCATTATCTCCTGTGCCTCCACTCATCACCTCATTACCCATTACCTCCTGTGCCTTCACTCATCACCCCATTATCCATTACCCATTATCTCCTGTGCCTTCACTCATCACCCCATTATCCATTACCCATTACCTCCTGTGCCTTCACTCATCACCCCATTATCCAATACCGATTATCTCCTGTGCCTTCACTCATCACCCCATTATCCATTACCCATTACCTCCTGTGCCTTCACTCATCACCCCATTATCCATTACCCATTATCTCCCGTGCCTTCACTCATCACCCCATTACCCAAAACCTCCTGTGCCTTCACTCATCACCCCATTATCCATTACCCATTACCTCCTGTGCCTCCACTCATCACCTCATTACCCATTACCTCCTGTGCCTCCACTCATCACCTCATTACACATTACCTCCTGTGCCTCCACTCATCACCTCATTACCCATTACCTCCTGTGCCTCCACTCATCACCTCATTACCGATTACCCATTACCTCCTGTGCCTCCACTCATCACCTCATTATCCATTACCCATTACCTCCTGTGCCTTCACTCATCACGCCATTACCAAAACCTCCTGTGCCTTCACTCATTACCCCATTATCTATTACCCATTATCTCCTGTGCCTCCACTCATCACCTCATTACCCATTACCTCCTGTGCCTTCACTCATCACCCCATTATCCATTACCGATTATCTCCTGTGCCTTCACTCATCACCCCATTATCCATTTCCCATTACCTCCTGTGCCTTCACTCATCACCCCATTATCCATTACCCATTATCTCCTGTGCCTTCACTCATCACCCCATTATCCATTACCCATTATCTCCTGTGCCTTCACTCATCACCCCATTATCCATTACCCATTACCTCCTGTGCCTTCACTCATCACCCCATTATCCAATACCGATTATCTCCTGTGCCTTCACTCATCACCCCATTATCCATTACCCATTACCTCCTGTGCCTTCACTCATCACCCCATTATCCATTATCTCCTGTGCCTTCACTCATCACCCCATTATCCATTACCCATTATCTCCCGTGCCTTCACTCATTACCCCATTGCCCATTACCCATTACCTCCTGTGCCTTCACTCATCACCCCATTACCCAAAACCTCCTGTGCCTTCACTCATCACCCCATTATCCATTACCCATTACCTCCTGTGCCTCCACTCATCACCTCATTACCCATTACCTCCTGTGCCTCCACTCATCACCTCATTACCCATTACCTCCTGTGACTCCACTCATCACCTCATTACCCATTACCTCCTATGCCTCCACTCATCACCACATTATCCATTACCCATTACCTCCTGTGCCTTCACTCATCACGCCATTACCCAAAACCTCCAGTGCCTTCACTCATCACCCCATTATCCATTACCCATTACCTCCTGTGCCTCCACTCTTCACCTCATTACCCATTTCCCATGACCTCATGCGCCTCCGCTCATCAACTCATTACCCATTACCCATTACTTCCTGTGCCTCCACTCATCACCTCATTACCCATTACCCATTATCTGCAGTACCTCCACTCATCACCTCATTACCCATTACCCATTATCTCCTGTGCCTCCACTCATCACCTCATTAACCATTACCTCCTGTGCCTTCACTCATCACCCCATTATCCATTATCCATTATCTCCTCAGCCTTCACTATTCACCTCATTACCCATTACCCATTATCTCCTGTGGCTCCACTCATCACCCCATTATCCATTACCCATTACTTCCTCTGCCTTCACTCATCACCCCATTATCCATTACCCATTATCTCCTGTGCCTTCACTCATCACCTCATTACCCATTACCCATTACCTCCTGTACCTTCACTCATCACCTCATTACCCATTACCTCCTGTGCCTCCACTCATCACCTCATTACCCATTACCTCCTGTGCCTCCACTCATCACCTCATTACCCATTACCTCCTGTGCCTCCACTCATCACCTCATTACCCATTACCTCCTATGCCTCCACTCATCACCACATTATCCATTACCCATTACCTCCTGTGCCTTCACTCATCACGCCATTACCCAAAACCTCCTGTGCCTTCACTCATCACCCCATTATCCATTACTTATTACCTCCTGTGCCTCCACTCTTCACCTCATTACCCATTTCCCATGACCTCATGCGCCTCCGCTCATCAACTCATTACCCATTACCCATTACTTCCTGTGCCTCCACTCATCACCTCATTACCCATTACCCATTATCTGCAGTACCTCCACTCATCACCTCATTACCCATTACCCATTATCTCCTGTGCCTCCACTCATCACCTCATTAACCATTACCTCCTGTGCCTTCACTCATCACCCCATTATCCATTATCCATTATCTCCTCAGCCTTCACTATTCACCTCATTACCCATTACCCATTATCTCCTGTGGCTCCACTCATCACCCCATTATCCATTACCCATTACTTCCTCTGCCTTCACTCATCACCCCATTATCCATTACCCATTATCTCCTGTGCCTTCACTCATCACCTCATTACCCAGTATCTCCTGTGTCTCCACTCATCACCCCATTACCCATTACCCATTACCCCCTGTACCTTCACTCATCACATCATTACCCATTACCCATTACCACCTGTGCCTTCACTCATCACCCCATTATCCATTACCCATTATATCCTGTGCCTTCACTCATCACCTCATTACCCAGTATCTCCTGTGCCTCCACCCATTACGTCATTACACATTACCCATTACCTCCTGTACCTTCACTCATCACCCCATCATCCATTACCCATTATCTCCTGTACCTCCATTCATCAACTCATTACCCATTACCTCCTGTGCCTCCACTCATCACCTCATTACCCATTACCCATTACCTCCTGTGCCTCCACTCATCACCTCATTACCTATGATCTCCTGTGCCTTCACTCATCACCTCATTACCCATTACCACCTGTGCCTTCGCTCATCACCCCATTATCCATTACCCATTAACTCCTGTGCCTTCACTCATCACCCCATTATCCATTACCCATTATCTCCTGTGCCTCCACTCATTACCTCATTACCCATACCTCCTGTGCCTCCACTCATCACCTCATTACCCATTACCTCCTGTGACTCCACCTATTACCTCATTACCCATTATCTCCTTTGCCTCCTCTCATTACGTCATTACCCATTACCTCCTGTGCCTTCACTCATCACCCCATTATCCATTACCCATTACCTCCTGTCCCTTAACTCATCACCTCATTATCCATTACCCATTACCTCCTGTTCCTCCACTCATCACCTCATTACCCATTATCTCCTGTGCCTCCACCCATGATGTCATTACCCATTACCCGTTACCTCCTGTACCTTCACTCATCACCCCATCATCCATTACCCATTATCTCCTGTGCCTCCATTCATCAACTCATTACCCATTACCTCCTGTGCCTCCACTCATCACCTCATTACCGATTACCCATTACCTCCTGTGCCTCCACTCATCACCTCATTATCCATTACCCATTACCTCCTGTGCCTCCACTCATCACCTCATTATCCATTACCCATTACCTCCTGTGCCTTCACTCATCACGCCATTACCAAAACCTCCTGTGCCTTCACTCATTAACCCATTATCTATTACCCATTATCTCCTGTGCCTCCACTCATCACCTCATTACCCATTACCTCCTGTGCCTTCACTCATCACCCCATTATCCATTACCCATTATCTCCTGTGCCTTCACTCATCACCCCATTATCCATTACCCATTACCTCCTGTGCCTTCACTCATCACCCCATTATCCAATACCGATTATCTCCTGTGCCTTCACTCATCACCCCATTATCCATTACCCATTACCTCCTGTGCCTTCACTCATCACCCCATTATCCATTACCCATTATCTCCCGTGCCTTCACTCATTACCCCATTGCCCATTACCCATTACCTCCTGTGCCTTCACTCATCACCCCATTACCCAAAACCTCCTGTGCCTTCACTCATCCCCCCATTATCCATTACCCATTACCTCCTGTGCCTCCACTCATCACCTCATTACCCATTACCTCCTGTGCCTCCACTCATCACCTCATTACCCATTACCTCCTGTGCCTCCACTCATCACCTCATTACCCATTACCTCCTGTGCCTCCACTCATCACCTCATTACCGATTACCCATTACCTCCTGTGCCTCCACTCATCACCTCATTATCCATTACCCATTACCTCCTGTGCCTCCACTCATCACCTCATTATCCATTACCCATTACCTCCTGTGCCTTCACTCATCACGCCATTACCAAAACCTCCTGTGCCTTCACTCATTACCCCATTATCTATTACCCATTATCTCCTGTGCCTCCACTCATCACCTCATTACCCATTACCTCCTGTGCCTTCACTCATCACCCCATTATCCATTACCGATTATCTCCTGTGCCTTCACTCATCACCCCATTATCCATTTCCCATTACCTCCTGTGCCTTCACTCATCACCCCATTATCCATTACCCATTATCTCCTGTGCCTTCACTCATCACCCCATTATCCATTACCCATTATCTCCTGTGCCTTCACTCATCACCCCATTATCCATTACCCATTACCTCCTGTGCCTTCACTCATCACCCCATTATCCAATACCGATTATCTCCTGTGCCTTCACTCATCACCCCATTATCCATTACCCATTACCTCCTGTGCCTTCACTCATCACCCCATTATCCATTATCTCCTGTGCCTTCACTCATCACCCCATTATCCATTACCCATTATCTCCCGTGCCTTCACTCATTACCCCATTGCCCATTACCCATTACCTCCTGTGCCTTCACTCATCACCCCATTACCCAAAACCTCCTGTGCCTTCACTCATCACCCCATTATCCATTACCCATTACCTCCTGTGCCTCCACTCATCACCTCATTACCCATTACCTCCTGTGCCTCAACTCATCACCTCATTACCCATTACCTCCTGTGACTCCACTCATCACCTCATTACCCATTACCTCCTATGCCTCCACTCATCACCACATTATCCATTACCCATTACCTCCTGTGCCTTCACTCATCACGCCATTACCCAAAACCTCCTGTGCCTTCACTCATCACCCCATTATCCATTACCCATTACCTCCTGTGCCTCCACTCTTCACCTCATTACCCATTTCCCATGACCTCATGCGCCTCCGCTCATCAACTCATTACCCATTACCCATTACTTCCTGTGCCTCCACTCATCACCTCATTAACCATTACCTCCTGTGCCTTCACTCATCACCCCATTATCCATTATCCATTATCTCCTCAGCCTTCACTATTCACCTCATTACCCATTACCCATTATCTCCTGTGGCTCCACTCATCACCCCATTATCCATTACCCATTACTTCCTCTGCCTTCACTCATCACCCCATTATCCATTACCCATTATCTCCTGTGCCTTCACTCATCACCTCATTACCCATTACCCATTACCTCCTGTACCTTCACTCATCACCCCATCATCCATTACCCATTATCTCCTGTACCTCCATTCATCAACTCATTACCCATTACCTCCTGTGCCTCCACTCATCACCTCATTACCCATTACCCATTACCTCCTGTGCCTCCACTCATCACCTCATTACCTATGATCTCCTGTGCCTCCACTCATCACCCCATTACCCATTACCCATTACCCCCTGTACCATCACTCATCACATCATTACCCATTACCCATTACCTCCTGTACCTTCACTCATCACCCCATCATCCATTACCCATTATCTCCTGTACCTCCATTCATCAACTCATTACCCATTACCTCCTGTGCCTCCACTCATCACCTCATTACCCATTACCCATTACCTCCTGTGCCTCCACTCATCACCTCATTACCTATGATCTCCTGTGCCTTCACTCATCACCTCATTATCCATTACCCATTACCTCCTGTGCCTTCACTCATCACCTCATTACCCATTATCTCCTGTGACTGCACCTATTACCTCATTACCCATACCTCCTGTGCCTCCACTCATCACCTCATTACCCATTACCTCCTGTGACTGCACCTATTACCTCATTACCCATTATCTCCTTTGCCTCCACTCATTACGTCATTACCCATTACCTCCTGTCCATTAACTCATCACCTCATTATCCATTACCCATTATCTCCTGTGCCTCCATTCATCAACTCATTACCCATTACCCATTACCTCCTGTACCTTCACTCATCACCCCATCATCCATTACCCATTATCTCCTGTGCCTCCATTCATCAACTCATTACCCATTACCTCCTGTGCCTCCATTCATCACCTCATTACCGATTACCCATTACCTCCTGTGCCTCCACTCATCACCTCATTATCCATTACCCATTACCTCCTGTGCCTCCACTCATCACCCCATTATCCATTACCCATTATCTCCTGTGCCTTCACTCATCACCTCATTACCCATTACCTCCTGTGCCTTCACTCATCACCCCATTATCCATTACCCATTACCTCCTGTGCCTTCACTCATCACCTCATTACCCATTATCTCCTGTGCCTTCAGTCATCACCTTATTACCCATTACCATTACCTCCTTTGCCTTCACTCATCACCTCATCATCCATTAACCATTACCTCCTGTGCCCTCACTCATTACTTCATTATCCATTACCCATTATCTCCTGTGCCTTCACTCATCACCCCATTATCCATTACCCATTATCTCCTGTGCCTTCACTAATCACCCCAGTACCAAATACCTCCTATGCCTTCACTCATCAACTCATTACCCATTACCTCCTTTCCCTCCACTCATCACCTCATTATCCATTACCCATTACCTCCTGTGCTTCCACTCATCACCTCATTACCCATTATCCATTACCTCCTGTGCCTTCACTCCTCACCTCATTACACATGATCTCCTGTGTCTTCACTCATCAACACATTACCCATTACCTCCTGTGCCTCCACTCATCATCTCATTCCCCATTATCTCCTGTGCCTTCACTCATCACCTCATTATCCATCACCCATTACCTCCTGTGCCTTCACTCATTACCTCATTACCCATTAACTCCTGTGCCTCCACTCATCACCCCATTATCCATTACCCATTATCTCCTGAGCATCCACTCATCACCTCATTACCCATTACCTCCTGTGCCTTCACTCATCACCTCATTATCCATTACCCATTACCTCCTGTGCCTTCACTAATCACTCCATTACCCAATACCTCCTGTGCCTTCACTCATCACCTCATTACCCATGATCTCCTGTGCCTCCACTCATCACCGCATTACCTATTACCTCCTGTGCCTCCACACATCACCTCATTATCCAGTACCAATTACCTCCTGTGCCTTCACTCATCACCTCATTATCCATTACACATTACCTCCTGTGCCTCCACTCATCACCTCATTATTCATTACACATTACCTCCTGTGCCTCCACTCATCACCTCATTATCCATTATCCATTACCTCCTGTGCCCTCACTGATTACCTCATTATCCATTACCCATTATCTCCTGTGCCTTCATTCATCACCCCATTATCCATTACCCATTATCTCCTGTGCCTTCACTCATCACCCCATTACACATTACCCATTATCTCCTGTGCCTTCACTCATCACCCCATTACCCAATACTTCCTGTGTCTTCACTCATCACATCATTATCCATTACCCATTATCTCCTGTGCCTTCACTCATCACCACATTATCCATTACGCATTATCGCCTGTGCCTTCACTAATCACCCCAGTACCAAATACCTCCTATGCCTTCACTCATCAACTCATTACCCATTACCTCCTTTCCCTCCACTCATCACCTCATTATCCATTACCCATTACCTCCTGTGCCTTCGCTCATTACCTCATTACCCATTAACTCCTGTGCCTCCACTCATCACCCCATTATCCATTACCCATTATCTCCTGAGCATCCACTCATCACCTCATTACCCATTACCTCCTGTGCCTTCACTCATCACCTCATTATCCATTACCCATTACCTCCTGTGCCTTCACTCATCACCTCATTATCCATTACCCATTACCTCCTGTGCCTTCACTCATTACCTCATTACCCATTATCTCCTGTGCCTTCACTCATCACCCCATTATCCATTACCCATTAACTCCTGTGCCTTCACTAATCACTCCATTACCCAATACCTCCTGTGCCTTCACTCATCACCTCATTACCCATTACCCATTATCTCCTGTGCCTTCACTCATCACCCCATTGCCCATTACCCATTATCTCCTGTGCCTCCACTCATCACCTCATTACCCATTAGCTCCTGTGCCTTCACTCATCACCTCATTACCCATTATCTCCTGTACCTCCACTCATCGCCTCATTATCCATTACCCATTAACCCCTGTGCCTCCACTCATCACCCCATTATCCATTACCCATTATCTCCTGTGCCTCCACTCATCACCTCATTACCCATTACCTCCTGTGTCTCCACTCGTCACCTCATTATCCATAACCCATTAACTCCTGTGCCTCCACTCATCACCCCATTATCCATTACCCATTATCTCCTGAGCCTCCACTCATCACCTCATTACCCAATACCAACTGTGCCTTCACTCATCACCTCATTATCCATTATCCATTACCTCCTGTGCCCTCACTCATTACCTCATTATCGATTACCCATTATCTCCTGTGCCTTCACTCATCACTCCAATATCCATTAACCATTATCTCCTGTGCCTTCAATCATCACCCCATTACCCAATACTTCCTGTGCCTTCACTCATCACATCATTATCCATTACCCATTATCTCCTGGGCCTTCACTCATCACCCCATTATCCTTTACTCATTATCTCCTGTGCCTTCAATAATCAACCCATTACCCATTACCTCCTGTGCCTCCACTCATCACCTCATTAGCCATTACCCATTACCTCCTGTGCCTCCACTCATCACCACATTATCCATTATCTCCTGTGCCTCCACTCATTACCTCATTATCCATTACCCATTACCTCCTGTGCCTTCACTCATCACCCCATTACCCATTACCTCCTGTGCCTTCACTCATTACCTCTTTACTCATTACCTCCTGTGCATCCATTCATCACCTCATTACCAATTACCTCCTGTGCCTTCATTCATCACATCATTACCCATTACCTACTGTGCCTCCACTCATCGCATCATTATCCATTACCCATTACCTCCTGTGCCTTCACTCATCACCTCATTACCCATTACCTCCTGTGCCTCCACTCATCACCTCATTATCTATTACCCATTACCTCCTGTGCCTTCACTCATCAGTTCATTACCCATTACCTCCTGTGCCTCCTCTCATCACCTCATTATCCATTACCCATTACCTCCTGTGCCTTCACTCATCACCTCATTACCCATTACCCATTATCTCCTGTGCCTCCACTCATCACCTCATTATCCATTACCCATTAACCCCTGTGCCTCCACTCATCACCCCATTATCCATTACCCATTATCTCCTGTGCCTCCACTCATCACCTCATTACCCATTATCTCCTGTGCCTTCAGTCATCACCTTATTACACATTACCATTACCTCCTTTGCCTTCACTCATCACCTCATCATCCATTAACCATTACCTCCTGTGCCCTCACTCATTACTTCATTATCCATTACCCATTATCTCCTGTGCCTTCACTCATCACCCCATTATCCATTACCCATTATCTCCTGTGCCTTCACTAATCACCCCAGTACCAAATACCTCCTATGCCTTCACTCATCAACTCATTACCCATTACCTCCTTTCCCTCCACTCATCACCTCATTATCCATTACCCATTACCTCCTGTGCTTCCACTCATCACCTCATTACCCATTATCCATTACCTCCTGTGCCTTCACTCATCACCTCATTACACATGATCTCCTGTGTCTTCACTCATCAACACATTACCCATTACCTCTTGTGCCTCCACTCATCATCTCATTCCCCATTATCTCCTGTGCCTTCACTCATCACCTCATTATCCATCACCCATTACCTCCTGTGCCTTCACTCATTACCTCATTACCCATTAACTCCTGTGCCTCCACTCATCACCCCATTATCCATTACCCATTATCTCCTGAGCATCCACTCATCACCTCATTACCCATTACCTCCTGTGCCTTCACTCATCACCTCATTATCCATTACCCATTACGTCCTGTGCCTTCACTAATCACTCCATTACCCAATACCTCCTGTGCCTTCACTCATCACCTCATTACCCATGATCTCCTGTGCCACCACTCATCACCTCATTACCTATTACCTCCTGTGCCTCCACACATCACCTCATTATCCAGTACCAATTACCTCCTGTGCCTTCACTCATCACCTCATTATCCATTACACATTACCTCCTGTGCCTCCACTCATCACTTCATTATTCATTACACATTACCTCCTGTGCCTCCACTCATCACCTCATTATCCATTATCCATTACCTCCTGTGCCCTCACTGATTACCTCATTATCCATTACCCATAATCTCCTGTGCCTTCATTCATCACCCCATTATCCATTACCCATTATCTCCTGTGCCTTCACTCATCACCCCATTACACATTACCCATTATCTCCTGTGCCTTCACTCATCACCCCATTACCCATTATCTCCTGTGCCTTCACTCATCACCCCATTATCTATTACCCATTACCTCCTGTGCCTCCACTCATCAGCTCATTACCCATTACCCATTACCTCATGTGCCTCCAGTCATCAACTCATTACCCATTACCCATTACTTCCTGTGCCTCCACTCATCACCTCATTACCCATTACCTCCTGTGCCTTCACTCATCACCTCATTACCGATTACCCAGTAACTCCAGTACCTCCATTCATCACCTCATTACCCATTACCCATTATCTCCTGTGCCTCCACTCATCACCTCATTACCCATTACCTCCTGTGTCTTCACTCATCACCCCATTATCCATTACCGATTATCTCCTGTGCCTCCACTCATCATCTCATTATCCATTACCCATTATCTCCTGTGCCTTCACTCATCACCCCATTATCCATTATCCATTACTTCCTGTGCCTCCACTCATCACCTCATTACCCATTACCTCCTGTGCCTTCACTCATCACCCCATTATCCATTACCGATTATCTCCTGTGCCTTCACTCATCACCCCATTATCCATTACCCATTACCTCCTGTGCCTTCACTCTTCACCCCATTATCCATTATCTCCTGTGCCTTCACTCATCACCCCATGATCCATTACCCATTATCTCCCATGCCTTCACTCATTACCCCATTGCCCATTACACATTATCTCCTGTGCCTTCACTCATCACCCCATTATGCATTACCCATTACATCCTGTGCCTTCACTGATCACCCGATTATCCATTACCCATTACCTCCTGTGCCTTCACTCATCACCTCATTACCCAGTATCTCCTGTCTCCACTCATCACCCCATTACCCATTACCCATTACCTCCTGTGCCTTCACTCATCACCTCATTATCCATTACACATTACCTCCTGTGCCTACACTCAACACCTCATTACCCATTACCCATTACCTCCTGTGCCTTCACTCATCACCCCATTATCCATTACCCATTATCTCCTTTGCCTTCACTCATCACCCCATTATCCATTACCCATTACCTCCTGTGCCTACACTCAACACCTCATTACCCATTACCCATTACCTCCTGTGCCTTCACTCATCACCCCATTATCCATTACCCATTATCTCCTTTGCCTTCACTCATCACCCCATTATCCATTACCCATTAGCTCCTGTGCCTCCACTCATCACCTCATTATCCATTACCCATTATCTCCTGTTCCTCCACTCAGCACCTCATTACCCATTACCTCCTGTGCCACTCATGACCTCATTACCCATTACCTCCTGTGACTCCACCTATTACCTCATTACCCATTATCTCCTGTGCCTCCACTCATTACGTCATTACCCATTACCTCCTGTGCCTTCACTCATCACCCCATTATCCATTACCCATTACCTCCTGTCCCTTAACTCATCACCTCATTATCCATTACCCATTACCTCCTGTGCCTTCACTCTTCACCCCATTATCCATTATCTCCTGTGCCTTCACTCATCACCCCATTATCCATTACCCATTATCTCCCGTGCCTTCACTCATTACCCCATTGCCCATTACACATTATCTCCTGTGCCTTCACTCATCACCCCATTATGCATTACCCATTACATCCTGTGCCTTCACTCATCACCCGATTATCCATTACCCATTACCTCCTGTGCCTTCACTCATCACCTCATTACCCAGTATCTCCTGTCTCCACTCATCACCCCATTACCCATTACCCATTACCTCCTGTGCCTTCACTCATCACCTCATTATCCATTACACATTACCTCCTGTGCCTTCACTCATCACCCCATTATCCATTACCCATTATCTCCTTTGCCTTCACTCATCACCCCATTATCCATTACCCATTACCTCCTGTGCCTACACTCAACACCTCATTACCCATTACCCATTACCTCCTGTGCCTTCACTCATCACCCCATTATCCATTACCCATTATCTCCTTTGCCTTCACTCATCACCCCATTATCCACTACCCATTACCTCCTGTGCCTCCACTCATCACCTCATTATCCATTACCCATTATCTCCTGTTCCTCCACTCAGCACCTCATTACCCATTACCTCCTGTGCCACTCATGACCTCATTACCCATTACCTCCTGTGACTCCACCTATTACCTCATTACCCATTATCTCCTGTGCCTCCACATTACGTCATTACCCATTACCTCCTGTGCCTTCACTCATCACCCCATTATCCATTACCCATTACCTCCTGTCCCTTAACTCATCACCTCATTATCCATTACCCATTACCTCCTGTGCCTCCACTCATCACCTCATTACCCATTATCACCTGTGCCTCCACCCATTTCGTCATTACCCATTACCCATTACCTCCTGTGCCTCCACTCATCATCTCATTCCCCATTATCTCCTGTGCCTTCACTCATCACCTCATTATCCATCACCCATTACCTCCTGTGCCTTCACTCATCACCCCATTACCCATTATCTCCTGTGCCTTCACTCATCACCCCATTATACATTACCCATTATCTCCTGTGCCTTCACTCATCACCCCATTACACATTACCCATTATCTCCTGTGCCTTCACTCATCACCCCATTACCCATTATCTCCTGTGCCTTCACTCATCACCCCATTATACATTACCCATTATCTCCTGTGCCTTCACTCATCACCTCATTACCCATTACCCATTATCTCCTGTGCCTCCATGCATTCCGTCATTACCCATTACCCATTACCTCCTGTGCCTCCACTCATCACCTCATTATCCATTACCCATTACCTCCTGTGCCTTCACTCATCACGCCATTACCCAAAACTTCCTGTGCCTTCACTCATCACCCCATTATCTATTACCCATTACCTCCTGTCCCTCCACTCATCAGCTCATTACCCATTACCCATTACCTCATGTGCCTCCAGTCATCAACTCATTGCCCATTACCCATTACTTCCTGTGCCTCCACTCATCACCTCATTACCCATTACCTCCTGTGCCTTCACTCATCACCTCATTTCCGATTACCCATTAACTCCAGTACCTCCATTCATCACCTCATTACCCATTACCCATTATCTCCTGTGCCTCCACTCATCACCTCATTACCCATTACCTCCTGTGTCTTCACTCATCACCCCATTATCCATTACCGATTATCTCCTGTGCCTCCACTCATCATCTCATTATCCATTACCCATTATCTCCTGTGCCTTCACTCATCACCCCATTATCCATTACCCATTACCTCCTGTGCCTTCACTCATCACCACTTTATCCATTATCTCCTGTGCCTTCACTCATCACCCCATTATCCATTACCCATTATCTCCCGTGCCTTCACTCATCACCCCATTGCCCATTACCCATTATCTCCTGAGCCTTCACTCATCACCCCATTATGCATTACCCATTACCTCCTGTGCCTTCACTCATCACCCCATTATCCATTACCCATTATCTCCTGTGCCTTCACTCATCACCTCAATAGCCAGTATCTCCTGTGTCTCCACTCATCACCCCATTACCCATTACGCATTACCACCTGTGCCTTCACTCACCCCATTATCCATTACCCATTTCCTCCTGTGCCTTCACTCATCACCTCATTACCCATTACCTCTTGTGCCTTCACTCATCACCCCATCATCCATTACCCAGCATCTCCTGTACCTCCACTCATCACCTCGCTACCCATTACCTCCTGTGCCTCCACTCATCACCTCATTGCCCATTGCCTCCTGTGCCTCCACTCATCACCTCATTACCCATTACTCATTACCACCTGTGCCTTCACTCATCACCTCATTACCCATTACCTCCTGTGCCTTCACTCATCACCCCATCATCCATTACCCATTACCTCCTGTGCCTCCACTCATCACCTCGTTACCCATTACCTCCTGTGCCCTCACTCATCACCTCATTATCCATTACCCATTACCTCCTGTGCCTTCACTCATCAGGCCATTACCCAAAACTTCCTGTGCCTTCACTCATCACCCCATTATCTATTACCCATTACCTCCTGTGCCTCCACTCATTAGCTCATTACCCATTACCCATTACCTCATGTGCCTCCAGTCATCAACTCATTACCCATTACCCATTACTTCCTGTGCCTCCACTCATCACCTCATTACCCATTACCTCCTGTGCCTTCACTCATCACCTCATTACCGATTACCCAGTAACTCCAGTACCTCCATTCATCACCTCATTACCCATTACCCATTATCTCCTGTGCCTCCACTCATCACCTCATTACCCATTACCTCCTCTGTCTTCACTCATCACCCCATTATCCATTACCGATTATCTCCTGTGCCTCCACTCATCATCTCATTATCCATTACCCATTATCTCCTGTGCCTTCACTCATCACCCCATTATCCATTACCCATTACTTCCTGTGCCTCCACTCATCACCTCATTACCCATTACCTCCTGTGCCTTCACTCATCACCCCATTATCCATTACCGATTATCTCCTGTCTCCACTCATCATCCCATTACCCATTACCCATTACCTCCTGTGCCTTCACTCATTACCCCATTATCCATTACCCAATACGTCCTGTGCCTTCACTCATCACCTCATTATCCATTACACATTACCTCCTGTGCCTACACTCAACACCTCATTACCCATTACCCATTACCTCCTGTGCCTTCACTCATCACCCCATTATCCATTACCCATTATCTCCTTTGCCTTCACTCATCACCCCATTATCCATTACCCATTACCTCCTGTGCCTCCACTCATCACCTCATTATCCATTACCCATTAACTCCTGTGCCTTCACTCATCACCCCATTATCCATTACCCATTATCTCCTGTTCCTCCACTCAGCATCTCATTACCCATTATCTCCTGTGCCTTCACTCATCACCCCATTACCCATTATCTCCTGTGCCTTCACTCATCACCCCATTATCTATTACCCATTACCTCCTGTGCCTCCACTCATCAGCTCATTACCCATTACCCATTACCTCATGTGCCTCCAGTCATCAACTCATTACCCATTACCCATTACTTCCTGTGCCTCCACTCATCACCTCATTACCCATTACCTCCTGTGCCTTCACTCATCACCTCATTACCGATTACCCAGTAACTCCAGTACCTCCATTCATCACCTCATTACCCATTACCCATTATCTCCTGTGCCTCCACTCATCACCTCATTACCCATTACCTCCTGTGTCTTCACTCATCACCCCATTATCCATTACCGATTATCTCCTGTGCCTCCACTCATCATCTCATTATCCATTACCCATTATCTCCTGTGCCTTCACTCATCACCCCATTATCCATTATCCATTACTTCCTGTGCCTCCACTCATCACCTCATTACCCATTACCTCCTGTGCCTTCACTCATCACCCCATTATCCATTACCGATTATCTCCTGTGCCTTCACTCATCACCCCATTATCCATTACCCATTACCTCCTGTGCCTTCACTCTTCACCCCATTATCCATTATCTCCTGTGCCTTCACTCATCACCCCATGATCCATTACCCATTATCTCCCATGCCTTCACTCATTACCCCATTGCCCATTACACATTATCTCCTGTGCCTTCACTCATCACCCCATTATGCATTACCCATTACATCCTGTGCCTTCACTGATCACCCGATTATCCATTACCCATTACCTCCTGTGCCTTCACTCATCACCTCATTACCCAGTATCTCCTGTCTCCACTCATCACCCCATTACCCATTACCCATTACCTCCTGTGCCTTCACTCATCACCTCATTATCCATTACACATTACCTCCTGTGCCTACACTCAACACCTCATTACCCATTACCCATTACCTCCTGTGCCTTCACTCATCACCCCATTATCCATTACCCATTATCTCCTTTGCCTTCACTCATCACCCCATTATCCATTACCCATTACCTCCTGTGCCTACACTCAACACCTCATTACCCATTACCCATTACCTCCTGTGCCTTCACTCATCACCCCATTATCCATTACCCATTATCTCCTTTGCCTTCACTCATCACCCCATTATCCATTACCCATTAGCTCCTGTGCCTCCACTCATCACCTCATTATCCATTACCCATTATCTCCTGTTCCTCCACTCAGCACCTCATTACCCATTACCTCCTGTGCCACTCATGACCTCATTACCCATTACCTCCTGTGACTCCACCTATTACCTCATTACCCATTATCTCCTGTGCCTCCACTCATTACGTCATTACCCATTACCTCCTGTGCCTTCACTCATCACCCCATTATCCATTACCCATTACCTCCTGTCCCTTAACTCATCACCTCATTATCCATTACCCATTACCTCCTGTGCCTTCACTCTTCACCCCATTATCCATTATCTCCTGTGCCTTCACTCATCACCCCATTATCCATTACCCATTATCTCCCGTGCCTTCACTCATTACCCCATTGCCCATTACACATTATCTCCTGTGCCTTCACTCATCACCCCATTATGCATTACCCATTACATCCTGTGCCTTCACTCATCACCCGATTATCCATTACCCATTACCTCCTGTGCCTTCACTCATCACCTCATTACCCAGTATCTCCTGTCTCCACTCATCACCCCATTACCCATTACCCATTACCTCCTGTGCCTTCACTCATCACCTCATTATCCATTACACATTACCTCCTGTGCCTACACTCAACACCTCATTACCCATTACCCATTACCTCCTGTGCCTTCACTCATCACCCCATTATCCATTACCCATTATCTCCTTTGCCTTCACTCATCACCCCATTATCCATTACCCATTACCTCCTGTGCCTACACTCAACACCTCATTACCCATTACCCATTACCTCCTGTGCCTTCACTCATCACCCCATTATCCATTACCCATTATCTCCTTTGCCTTCACTCATCACCCCATTATCCACTACCCATTACCTCCTGTGCCTCCACTCATCACCTCATTATCCATTACCCATTATCTCCTGTTCCTCCACTCAGCACCTCATTACCCATTACCTCCTGTGCCACTCATGACCTCATTACCCATTACCTCCTGTGACTCCACCTATTACCTCATTACCCATTATCTCCTGTGCCTCCACATTACGTCATTACCCATTACCTCCTGTGCCTTCACTCATCACCCCATTATCCATTACCCATTACCTCCTGTCCCTTAACTCATCACCTCATTATCCATTACCCATTACCTCCTGTGCCTCCACTCATCACCTCATTACCCATTATCACCTGTGCCTCCACCCATTTCGTCATTACCCATTACCCATTACCTCCTGTGCCTCCACTCATCATCTCATTCCCCATTATCTCCTGTGCCTTCACTCATCACCTCATTATCCATCACCCATTACCTCCTGTGCCTTCACTCATCACCCCATTACCCATTATCTCCTGTGCCTTCACTCATCACCCCATTATACATTACCCATTATCTCCTGTGCCTTCACTCATCACCCCATTACACATTACCCATTATCTCCTGTGCCTTCACTCATCACCCCATTACCCATTATCTCCTGTGCCTTCACTCATCACCCCATTACCCATTATCTCCTGTGCCTTCACTCATCACCCCATTATACATTACCCATTATCTCCTGTGCCTTCACTCATCACCTCATTACCCATTACCCATTATCTCCTGTGCCTCCACTCATCACCTCATTACCCATTACCTCCTGTGTCTTCACTCATCACCCCATTATCCATTACCGATTATCTCCTGTGCCTCCACTCATCATCTCATTATCCATTACCCATTATCTCCTGTGCCTTCACTCATCACCCCATTATCCATTATCCATTACTTCCTGTGCCTCCACTCATTACGTCATTACCCATTACCTCCTGTGCCTTCACTCATCACCCCATTATCCATTACCCATTACCTCCTGTCCCTTAACTCATCACCTCATTATCCATTACCCATTACCTCCTGTGCCTTCACTCTTCACCCCATTATCCATTATCTCCTGTGCCTTCACTCATCACCCCATTATCCATTACCCATTATCTCCCGTGCCTTCACTCATTACCCCATTGCCCATTACACATTATCTCCTGTGCCTTCACTCATCACCCCATTATGCATTACCCATTACATCCTGTGCCTTCACTCATCACCCGATTATCCATTACCCATTACCTCCTGTGCCTTCACTCATCACCTCATTACCCAGTATCTCCTGTCTCCACTCATCACCCCATTACCCATTACCCATTACCTCCTGTGCCTTCACTCATCACCTCATTATCCATTACACATTACCTCCTGTGCCTACACTCAACACCTCATTACCCATTACCCATTACCTCCTGTGCCTTCACTCATCACCCCATTATCCATTACCCATTATCTCCTTTGCCTTCACTCATCACCCCATTATCCATTACCCATTACCTCCTGTGCCTACACTCAACACCTCATTACCCATTACCCATTACCTCCTGTGCCTTCACTCATCACCCCATTATCCATTACCCATTATCTCCTTTGCCTTCACTCATCACCCCATTATCCACTACCCATTACCTCCTGTGCCTCCACTCATCACCTCATTATCCATTACCCATTATCTCCTGTTCCTCCACTCAGCACCTCATTACCCATTACCTCCTGTGCCACTCATGACCTCATTACCCATTACCTCCTGTGACTCCACCTATTACCTCATTACCCATTATCTCCTGTGCCTCCACATTACGTCATTACCCATTACCTCCTGTGCCTTCACTCATCACCCCATTATCCATTACCCATTACCTCCTGTCCCTTAACTCATCACCTCATTATCCATTACCCATTACCTCCTGTGCCTCCACTCATCACCTCATTACCCATTATCACCTGTGCCTCCACCCATTTCGTCATTACCCATTACCCATTACCTCCTGTGCCTCCACTCATCATCTCATTCCCCATTATCTCCTGTGCCTTCACTCATCACCTCATTATCCATCACCCATTACCTCCTGTGCCTTCACTCATCACCCCATTACCCATTATCTCCTGTGCCTTCACTCATCACCCCATTATACATTACCCATTATCTCCTGTGCCTTCACTCATCACCCCATTACACATTACCCATTATCTCCTGTGCCTTCACTCATCACCCCATTACCCATTATCTCCTGTGCCTTCACTCATCACCCCATTATACATTACCCATTATCTCCTGTGCCTTCACTCATCACCTCATTACCCATTACCCATTATCTCCTGTGCCTCCATGCATTCCGTCATTACCCATTACCCATTACCTCCTGTGCCTCCACTCATCACCTCATTATCCATTACCCATTACCTCCTGTGCCTTCACTCATCACGCCATTACCCAAAACTTCCTGTGCCTTCACTCATCACCCCATTATCTATTACCCATTACCTCCTGTCCCTCCACTCATCAGCTCATTACCCATTACCCATTACCTCATGTGCCTCCAGTCATCAACTCATTGCCCATTACCCATTACTTCCTGTGCCTCCACTCATCACCTCATTACCCATTACCTCCTGTGCCTTCACTCATCACCTCATTTCCGATTACCCATTAACTCCAGTACCTCCATTCATCACCTCATTACCCATTACCCATTATCTCCTGTGCCTCCACTCATCAACTCATTACCCATTACCTCCTGTGTCTTCACTCATCACCCCATTATCCATTACCGATTATCTCCTGTGCCTCCACTCATCATCTCATTATCCATTACCCATTATCTCCTGTGCCTTCACTCATCACCCCATTATCCATTACCCATTACCTCCTGTGCCTTCACTCATCACCCCTTTATCCATTATCTCCTGTGCCTTCACTCATCACCCCATTATCCATTACCCATTATCTCCCGTGCCTTCACTCATCACCCCATTGCCCATTACCCATTATCTCCTGTGCCTTCACTCATCACCCCATTATGCATTACCCATTACCTCCTGTGCCTTCACTCATCACCCCATTATCCATTACCCATTATCTCCTGTGCCTTCACTCATCACCTCAATAGCCAGTATCTCCTGTGTCTCCACTCATCACCCCATTACCCATTACGCATTACCACCTGTGCCTTCACTCACCCCATTATCCATTACCCATTTCCTCCTGTGCCTTCACTCATCACCTCATTACCCATTACCTCTTGTGCCCTCACTCATCACCCCATCATCCATTACCCAGCATCTCCTGTACCTCCACTCATCACCTCGTTACCCATTACCTCCTGTGCCTCCACTCATCACCTCATTGCCCATTGCCTCCTGTGCCTCCACTCATCACCTCATTACCCATTACTCATTACCACCTGTGCCTTCACTCATCACCTCATTACCCATTACCTCCTGTGCCTTCACTCATCACCCCATCATCCATTACCCATTACCTCCTGTGCCTCCACTCATCACCTCGTTACCCATTACCTCCTGTGCCCTCACTCATCACCTCATTATCCATTACCCATTACCTCCTGTGCCTTCACTCATCAGGCCATTACCCAAAACTTCCTGTGCCTTCACTCATCACCCCATTATCTATTACCCATTACCTCCTGTGCCTCCACTCATTAGCTCATTACCCATTACCCATTACCTCATGTGCCTCCAGTCATCAACTCATTACCCATTACCCATTACTTCCTGTGCCTCCACTCATCACCTCATTACCCATTACCTCCTGTGCCTTCACTCATCACCTCATTACCGATTACCCAGTAACTCCAGTACCTCCATTCATCACCTCATTACCCATTACCCATTATCTCCTGTGCCTCCACTCATCACCTCATTACCCATTACCTCCTCTGTCTTCACTCATCACCCCATTATCCATTACCGATTATCTCCTGTGCCTCCACTCATCATCTCATTATCCATTACCCATTATCTCCTGTGCCTTCACTCATCACCCCATTATCCATTACCCATTACTTCCTGTGCCTCCACTCATCACCTCATTACCCATTACCTCCTGTGCCTTCACTCATCACCCCATTATCCATTACCGATTATCTCCTGTCTCCACTCATCACCCCATTACCCATTACCCATTACCTCCTGTGCCTTCACTCATTACCCCATTATCCATTACCCAATACGTCCTGTGCCTTCACTCATCACCTCATTATCCATTACACATTACCTCCTGTGCCTACACTCAACACCTCATTACCCATTACCCATTACCTCCTGTGCCTTCACTCATCACCCCATTATCCATTACCCATTATCTCCTTTGCCTTCACTCATCACCCCATTATCCATTACCCATTACCTCCTGTGCCTCCACTCATCACCTCATTATCCATTACCCATTAACTCCTGTGCCTTCACTCATCACCCCATTATCCATTACCCATTATCTCCTGTTCCTCCACTCAGCATCTCATTACCCATTACCTCCTGTGCCACTCATGACCTCATTACCCATTACCTCCTGTGACTCCACCTATTACCTCATTACCCATTATCTCCTGTGCCTCCACTCATTACGTCATTACCCATTACCTCCTGTGCCTTCACTCATCACCCCATTATCCATTACCCATTACCTCCTGTCCCTTAACTCATCACCTCATTATCCATTACCCATTACCTCCTGTGCCTCCACTCATCCCCTCATTACCCATTATCACCTGTGCCTCCACCCATTACGTCATTACCCATTACCTCCTGTACCTTCACTCATCACCCCATCATCCATTACCCATTATCTCCTGTGCCTCCATTCATCAACTCATTACCCATTACCTCTTGTGCCTCCACTCATCACCTCATTACCCATTACCCATTATCTCCTGTGCCTCCATGCATTACGTCATTACCCATTACCCATTACCTCCTGTGCCTCCACTCATCACCTCATTATCCATTACCCATTACCTCCTGTGCCTTCACTCATCACGCCATTACCCAAAACTTCCTGTGCCTTCACTCATCAACCCATTATCTATTACCCATTACCTCCTGTGCCTCCACTCATCAGCTCATTACCCAGTACCCATTACCTCATGTGCCTTCACTCATCACCTCATTACCGATTACTCATTAACTCCAGTACCTCCATTCATCACCTCATTACCCATTACCCATTATCTCCTGTGCCTCCACTCATCAACTCATTACCCATTACCTCCTGTGTCTTCACTCATCACCCCATTATCCATTACCGATTATCTCCTGTGCCTCCACTCATCATCTCATTATCCATTACCCATTATCTCCTGTGCCTTGACTCATCACCCCATTATCCATTACCCATTACCTCCTGTGCCTTCACTCATCACCCCTTTATCCATTATCTCCTGTGCCTTCACTCATCACCCCATTATCCATTACCCATTATCTCCTGTGCCTCCACTCATCATCTCATTATCCATTACCCATTATCTGCTGTGCCTTCACTCATCACCCCATTGCCCATTACCCATTATCTCCTGTGCCTTCACTCATCACCCCATTATCCATTACCCATTACATCCTGTGCCTTCACTCGTCACCCCATTATCCATTACCCATTATCTCTTGTGCCTTCACTCGACACCTCATTATCCATTACCCATTATCTCCTGTGCCTTCACTAATCACCACATTACCCATTACCCATTATCTCCTGTACCTTCACTCATCTCCCCATTATCCATTACCCATTACCTCCTCTTCCTTCACTCATCACCCCATTATCCATTACCCATTATCTCCTGTGCCTCCACTGATCACCCCATTATCCATTACCCATTATCTCCTGTGCCTTCACTCATCACCCCATTGTCCATTACCCATTATCTCCTGTGCCTTCACTCATCACCCCATTATCCATTATCCATTATCTCCTGTGCCTTCACTATTCACCCCATTACCCATTACCCATTATCTCCTGAGGCTCCACTCATCACCCCATTATCCATTACCCATTACTTCCTCTGCCTTCACTCATGACCCCATTATCTATTACCCATTACCTCCTTTGCCTCCACTCATCAGCTCCTTACCCAGTACCCATTACCTCATGTGCCTCCAGTCAACAACTGATTACCCATTACCCATTACTTCCTGTGCCTCCACTCATCACCTCATTACCCATTACCTCCTGTGCCTTCACTCATCACCTCATTACCGATTACCCATTAACTCCAGTACCTCCATTCATCACCTCATTACCCATTACCCATTATCTCCTGTGCCTCCACTCATCACCTCATTACCCATTACCTCCTGTGTCTTCACTCATTACCCCATTATCCATTACCGATTATCTCCTGTGCCTCCACTCATCATCTCATTATCCATTACCCATTATCTCCTGTGCCTTCACTCATCACCCCATTATCCATTACCCATTACCTCCTGTGCCTTCACTCATCACCCCTTTATCCATTATCTCCTGTGCCTTCACTCATCACCCCATTATCCATTACCCATTATCTCTCGTGCCTTCACTCATCACCCCATTGCCCATTACCCATTATCTCCTGTGCCTTCACTCATCACCCCATTATGCATTACCCATTACCTCCTGTGCCTTCACTCATCACCACATTATCCATTACACATTATCTCCAGTGCCTCCACTCATCACCCCATTATCCATTACCCATTACCTCCTGTGCCTTCACTCATCAACTCATTATCCATTACCCATTACCTCCTGTGCCTTCACTCATCACCTCATTACCCATTACCTCCTGTGCCTTCACTCATCACCCCATTATCCATTACCCATTATCTCCTGTGCCTACACTCATCACCTCGTTACCCATTACCTCCTGTGCCTCCACTCATCACCTCATTACCCATTACCTCCTGTGACTCCACCTATTACCTCATTACCCATTATCTCCTTTGCCTCCTCTCATTACGTCATTACCCATTACCTCCTGTGCCTTCACTCATCACCCCATTATCCATTACCCATTACCTCCTGTCCCTTAACTCATCACCTCATTATCCATTACCCATTACCTCCTGTTCCTCCACTCATCACCTCATTACCCATTATCTCCTGTGCCTCCACCCATGATGTCATTACCCATTACCCATTACCTCCTGTACCTTCACTCATCACCCCATCATCCATTACCCATTATCTCCTGTGCCTCCATTCATCAACTCATTACCCATTACCTCCTGTGCCTCCACTCATCACCTCATTACCGATTACCCATTACCTCCTGTGCCTCCACTCATCACCTCATTATCCATTACCCATTACCTCCTGTGCCTCCACTCATCACCTCATTATCCATTACCCATTACCTCCTGTGCCTTCACTCATCACGCCATTACCAAAACCTCCTGTGCCTTCACTCATTACCCCATTATCTATTACCCATTATCTCCTGTGCCTCCACTCATCACCTCATTACCCATTACCTCCTGTGCCTCCACTCATCACCTCATTACCGATTACCCATTACCTCCTGTGCCTCCACTCATCACCTCATTATCCATTACCCATTACCTCCTGTGCCTCCACTCATCACCTCATTATCCATTACCCATTACCTCCTGTGCCTTCACTCATCACGCCATTACCAAAACCTCCTGTGCCTTCACTCATTACCCCATTATCCATTACCCATTACCTCCTGTGCCTTCACTCATCACCCCATTATCCATTACCGATTATCTCCTGTGCCTTCACTCATCACCCCATTATCCATTTCCCATTACCTCCTGTGCCTTCACTCATCACCCCATTATCCATTATCTCCTGTGCCTTCACTCATCACCCCATTATCCATTACCCATTACCTCCTGTGCCTTCACTCATCACCCCATTATCCAATACCGATTATCTCCTGTGCCTTCACTCATCACCCCATTATCCATTACCCATTACCTCCTGTGCCTTCACTCATCACCCCATTATCCATTACCCATTACCTCCTGTGCCTTCACTCATCACCCCATTATCCATTATCTCCTGTGCCTTCACTCATCACCCCATTATCCATTACCCATTATCTCCCGTGCCTTCACTCATTACCCCATTGCCCATTACCCATTACCTCCTGTGCCTTCACTCATCACCCCATTACCCAAAACCTCCTGTGCCTTCACTCATCACCCCATTATCCATTACCCATTACCTCCTGTGCCTCCACTCATCACCTCATTACCCATTACCTCCTGTGCCTCCACTCATCACCTCATTACCCATTACCTCCTGTGCCTCCACTCATCACCTCATTACCCATTACCTCCTATGCCTCCACTCATCACCACATTATCCATTACCCATTACCTCCTGTGCCTTCACTCATCACGCCATTACCCAAAACCTCCTGTGCCTTCACTCATCACCCCATTATCCATTACCCATTACCTCCTGTGCCTCCACTCTTCACCTCATTACCCATTTCCCATGACCTCATGCGCCTCCGCTCATCAACTCATTACCCATTACCCATTACTTCCTGTGCCTCCACTCATCACCTCATTACCCATTACCCATTATCTGCAGTACCTCCACTCATCACCTCATTACCCATTACCCATTATCTCCTGTGCCTCCACTCATCACCTCATTAACCATCACCTCCTGTGCCTTCACTCATCACCCCATTATCCATTATCCATTATCTCCTCAGCCTTCACTATTCACCTCATTACCCATTACCCATTATCTCCTGTGGCTCCACTCATCACCTCATTACCCAGTATCTCCTGTGTCTCCACTCATCACCCAATTACCCATTACCCATTACCCCCTGTACCTTCACTCATCACATCATTACCCATTACCCATTACCACCTGTGCCTTCACTCATCACCTCATTACCCAGTATCTCCTGTGCCTCCACCCATTACGTCATTACCCATTACCCATTACCTCCTGTACCTTCACTCATCACCCCATCATCCATTACCCATTATCTCCTGTACCTCCATTCATCAACTCATTACCCATTACCTCCTGTGCCTCCACTCATCACCTCATTACCCATTACCCATTACCTCCTGTGCCTCCACTCATCACCTCATTACCCATTACCCATTACCTCCTGTGCCTCCACTCATCACCACATTACCTATGATCTCCTGTGCCTTCACTCATCACCTCATTATCCATTACCCATTACCTCCTGTGCCTTCACTCATCACCTCATTACCCATTATCTCCTGTGCCTCCACTCATCACCTCATTACCTATGATCTCCTGTGCCTTCACTCATCACCCCATTATCCATTACCCATTATCTCCTGTGCCTCCACTCATTACCTCATTACCCATACCTCCTGTGCCTCCACTCATCACCTCATTACCCATTACCTCCTGTGACTGCACCTATTACCTCATTACCCATTATCTCCTTTGCCTCCACTCATTACGTCATTACCCATTACCTCCTGTGCCTTCACTCATCACCCCATTATCCATTACCCATTACCTCCTGTGCCTCCATTTATCAACTCATTACCCATTACCCATTACCTCCTGTACCTTCACTCATCACCCCATCATCCATTACCCATTATCTCCTGTGCCTCCATTCATCAACTCATTACCCATTACCTCCTGTGCCTCCATTCATCAACTCATTACCCATTACCCATTACCTCCTGTACCTTCACTCATCACCCCATCATCCATTACCCATTATCTCCTGTGCCTCCATTCATCAACTCATTACCCATTACCTCCTGTGCCTCCATTCATCACCTCATTACCGATTACCCATTACCTCCTGTGCCTCCACTCATCACCTCATTATCCATTACCCATTACCTCCTGTGCCTCCACTCATCACCTCATTATCCATTACCCATTACCTCCTGTGCCTTCACTCATCACGCCATTACCAAAACCTCCTGTGCCTTCACTCATTACCCCATTATCTATTACCCATTATCTCCTGTGCCTCCACTCATCACCTCATTACCCATTACCTCCTGTGCCTTCACTCATCACCCCATTATCCATTACCCATTACCTCCTGTGCCTCCACTCATCACCTCATTATCCATTATCTCCTGTGCCTTCACTCATCACCTCATTACCCATTACCCATTATCTCGTGCCTCCACTCATCACCTCATTATCCATTACCCATTATCTCCTGTGCCTTCACTCATCACCCCATTACACATTACCTCCTGTGCCTCCACTCATCACCTCATTATCCATTACCCATTATCTCCTGTGCCTTCACTCATCACCTCATTACCCATTACCTCCTGTGACTCCACCTATCACCTCATTACCCATTACCCATTACCTCCTGTGCCTTCACTCATCACCTCATTATCCATTACCCATTACCTCCTGTGATTCCACCTAATACCTTTCAGCCTTCAGTCTGAATTGAGACAGATGCTTTGAAATACACACACAGTGGCCACATCTGTACGGGGCTTGCTAATGCCAATATCCAATCAGCCAATCATGTGGCAGCAACTCGATGCATAAAAGCATGCAGGCATGGTCAAGAGGTTCAGTTGTTGTTCTGACCCAACATCAGAATGGGGAAGAAATGTGATCCAAGTGACTTTGACTGTGGAATGATTGTTGGTGCCAGATGTGGAGGTGGGAGTATATGGGAAACTGCTGATCTCCTGGAACTTTCACACACACAATCTCTAGACTTTACATAGAAGGGTGTGAAAACAAAAATAGCATCCAATGAGTGGCAGTTCTGAGGGTGAAAATGCCATGTTAATGAGCGAGGTCAGAGGAGAACAGCCAGACTGGGTCGAGGTGACAGGAAGGTGACAGCAACTCAAATAACCACACAGTGCAACAGTGGTGTGCAGAAGAGCACAGCACATTGAACCTTGAAGTGGATGGGCTACCGCAGCAGAAGACCACAGACACACAATCAGTGGCCTCTTTATTAAGTCCAGGAGGTAACTGCTAGAGTGGCCACTGTGTGTAAATTCACATGAGTATCAGGGAATGAGCAGATTTGGATCATGTGCAGGCAGAAGGGATTAGCCACGATGATGACACCCATGTCCTCTTGTTAATACTACGAGCTTTCACCCTGTCTATGCCCCTTGCAGTCTTTTATCGGTGTATAAGATAACGAGAGGCATTGATCGTGTGGATAGTCAGAGGCTTTTCCCCAGGGCTGAAATGGTTAGCATGAGGGGTACAGTTTTGAGGTGCTTGGAAGTAGGTAAGTTTTTTTATGCAGAGAGTGGTGAGTGAGTGGAATGGGCTGTTGGCAACGGTGGTGGAGGCTGATACGACAGGGTTTTTTAAGAGACTCCTGGACAAGTACATGGAGCTCAGAAAAATCGAGGGTTATGGGTAACCCCAGGTAATTTCTAGGGTAAGGACATGTTCAGCACAGCTTTGTGGGCCGAAGGGCCTGTATTGTGCTGTAGTTTTTCTATGTTTCTACCAAATAGGCAGGACCTGATTGAACATCTGCCCTCTGACCATCACCGTAAATGTCTGTCTAGGGATTGGACACTGGGGATGAGATCTGACAAACAGTCACCTTGTAATCTCCACTATCCTGAGTGTTATCTCAGGACCCAATAAAGACCCAATGGGTGCTGACCATTCAGAGTACAGAGTCCCTGGGTAATGACACGGTTCCATTCCTGGGTACCATTTGTACGCTGAATGGTTGGTAAATGGGTAATGGACAACGTGGACGGTGTGTGGGAGAAGGTCACAGAAACAGCTGGCACCTCCGACTCGGCGAGTGAGCGAGTGAGTCTGGTCAGTGCTCCCGGCTCTGCTCGGCTCCAGGGACGGGAGAGAGGGCACACGGAAATGCCCCATTCCCAGCCAGCAGATGGTGCCTGCAGCCCCACAGCAACCGGCAAACCCACCCTGTCGGTCTCCGGACACTCGATCGCACGTAGAGGTTGTGCGCAGTTCTGGTGCTTGTAACCCAGGGAGGTCCGGCACTTAGCAAGATCATTCAGTTTCTCGGCCGGAAACCGGCAAATCTCCGCCTCCAATCTGGTTTTGCTGGCACAGGCACCAACCTTAGTGTGAAGGTGGGTCTGATGGTGTGTTTCAGACAATCCCTGAATACCACTTCATGTCTCACCAATACCTGTCAGTGATATTCCTCAATTCAGGGATCGCTTTCCCCAGCAACACACACAAAATGCCAGAGGAACTCTGCAGGGCAGGCAGCATCTATGGAAACGGACAAACAGTCAACACTTCAGGCCAAGACCCTTCATCGGGACTGGAGAGGAAGGGGCCAGGAGCCAGAATAAGAAGATGGGGGTGGGGGTGGTCAAGGGGAAATTCAGATGAGGTGGAAAGTGGATGGCTGGAGGAAGGGGTGATGAAATAAGGAGATGGGAGGTGATATGTGCAAGTGGTAAAGGCCCGGAGAAGAAGGAATCTGATAGGAGAGAATAGACCACAGGACAAAGGGAAGAAGGAGGTTCACCAGAGGTAGGTCTTAGGCAGGTGAGGAGAAGAGAAGGGGATGAGAGAGGAGCCGGAATGGAAAAAGAGGGAATGTCCTTCAGCCCACCTCTTCCCACCAGGTTGGGTCGGACCTTGCCATAACTACTCACGATGTTCCAATCTATCCTTACTGATTCCCTGACACCTCAGTAATTCCAGCCACTTCAACATTTTCATCACAGCAGGTTTTCCGATCAAGCTGCGGTGTTTTAAACCCAGCTGCCTTCTGGTCGGTGTCACTGCACCCTGACTCAGTCTCAGAGTCACCCCTCCACCGTTCACCTTCACCTCGTGATGAGAGGTGGCTTGATCGAGGTGTACAGGATGATAAGAGGCACAGATTGAGTGGCAGTAGGAGACTTCTTCCCAGGGTGGAAATGGCTAATACCAGGGGGCATTATTGTAAGGTGATTGATGGAGAGTGTAAGGGGGATATCGGAGGTAAGTTCTTTACACAGAGAGTGACGGGTGTTGGTCGAGGCTGGTACATTAGTGGCATTTAAGAGACTGTTATGTAGGCACATGGATGATAGAAAAATGGAGGATTATGTGGGAGGGAAGGGTCAGATTGATCTCACAGTAGGTTAAAAAGTGAGGACAAACGGTGGACTGTACTATGCTGTAATGTTCCATGTGTTTTTATTAAATCCGCTGATTTGTCATCAAACTCGCTCAGCATTACGATCCACATTTGCATCCTGTAAATACTGGTAACTCTGCCTCAGTAACTCATTAAATGGCGTGAAAGAAATATGATTAAAAGAAGCAGGTGTATAGTTAAAACCAAGTAAAAATCAACAATGGTATGAACAACTTCTGGTAGCCACTCCCTTCTGACCCCCCACCTTGATTTCCCTTAGCCAACTAGCTCCATCTCCCTTTCCCTTTCCTTTCCCCCACCCTCTCCATCTTCCCGTCACCCACACCATCCTCCCATTCCCCTCCGCACCTCCTTGCCTTCATTCCATGGTCCACTGTCCTCTTCTAACAGATTCCATCTTCACCAGCCTTTTGTCACTTCCATCTATTGCCTTCCAGATTCTTATATCATTCCTCCACCGTCCCAGCTGCTTATCATTCCCTCTCACCGGGAAGAGTAAAGAAAAACCCAGGTAAGTGATGAGCATAATTTGGCAGAACCCCAGATGCTAAATCTTACACTTACATTCCGAATTCTGTCTTTCTCTGGCATTGTTAATGGTGTATAAATGTCTGCAGCTCTCTAGGATCAGAGATCAGATTACAATGATCTCTTCCAATGCACACTGTTGTGCACTAGGAAGTTGCATGATGTACTCTTTTTGACTGTATCAGTGATATTTTTCTTTAACAATGCCTGATGTACACTGCCCAGAGTACAAGGCCTAAAATACACTGCCCAGGGTACTCTGCCTAGAGTATAGGGCCTACAGTACACTGCCCGATGTACAGGGCCCAGAGTACACTGCCTGATGTACACAGCCCGATGTACACGGCCCGATGTACAGGGCCCGATGTACACGGCCCGATGTACAGGGCCCGATGTACACTGCCCGATGTACACAGCCTGTTGTACACTGCCCGTTGTACATGGCCCGATGTACAGAGCCCAGAGTTCACTGCCGGATGTACAGGGCCCGATGTACACTGCCCGATGTACACGGCCCGATGTACACTGCCTGATGTACACTGCCCGTTGTACACAGCCCGATGTACAGGGCCTAGAGTACACTACCTGATGTACACTGCCCGTTGTACATGGCCCGATGTACAGGGCCCAGAGTTCACTGCCGGATGTACAGGGCCCGATGTACACTGCCCGATGTACACAGCCCGATGTACACTGCCTGATGTACACTGCCCGTTGTACACAGCCCGATGTACAGGGCCCAGAGTTCACTGCCGGATGTACAAGGCCCGATGTACACTGCCCGATGTACACGGCCCGATGTACACTGCCTGATGTACACTGCCCGTTGTACATGGCCCGATGTACAGGGCCCAGAGTTCACTGCCGGATGTACAGGGCCCGATGTACACTGCCCGATGTACACGGCCCGATGTACACTGCCTGATGTACACTGCCCGATGTACACTGCCCGATGTATAGGGCCTAGAGTTCACTGCCCGATGTACAGGGCCCAGAGTTCACTGCCGGATGTACACAGCCTGTTGTACACAGCCCATTGTACACTGCCCGATGTACAGGGCCCAGAGTTCACTGCCGGATGTACACGGACCAATGTACAGGGCCCAGAGTTCACTGCCGGATGTACACGGCCCAATGTACAGGGCCCAGAGTTCACTGCCGGATGTACACAGCCCAACATACAGGGCCCGATGCACAGGGCCCAGAGTTCACTGCTGGATGTACACTGCCTGATGTACATGGCCCGATGTACACTGCCCGATGTACACTGCCCGATGTACACGGCCCGATGTACAGGGCCCAGAGTTCACTGACGGATGTACACAGCCTGTTGTACACAGCCCGTTGTACACGGACCAATGTACAGGCCCCAGAGTTCACTGCCGGATGTACACGGCCCAATGTACAGGGCCCAGAGTTCACTGCCTGATGTACAAGGCCCAGAGTACACTGCCCGATGTACAGAGCCCGATGTACAGGGCCCAGAGTTCACTGCTGGATGTACAGAGCCCACTGCCGGATGTACAGGGCCCAGAGTTCACTGCCAGATGTACATGGCCCGATGTACAGGGCCCAGAGTTCACTGCTGGATGTACAGAGCCCAGAGTTCACTGCTGGATGTACAGAGCCCAGAGTTCACTGCCGGATGTACAGAGCCCAGAGTTCACTGCCTGATGTACAAGGCCCAGAGTACACTGCCCGATGTACAGAGCCCGATGTACAGGGCCCAGAGTTCACTGCTGGATGTACAGAGCCCAGAGTTCACTGCCGGATGTACAGGGCCCAGAGTTCACTGCCAGATGTACATGGCCCGAAGTACCGGGCCCAGAGTACACTGCCCCATGTACAGGGCCCAGAGTTCACTGCTGGATGTACAGAGCCCAGAGTTCACTGCCGGATGTACAGGGCCCAGAGTTCACTGCCGGATGTACAGGGCCCAGAGTTCACTGCCTGATGTACAGGGCCCAGAGTGCACTGCCCGATGTACAGGGCCCAGAGTTCACTGCCTGATGTACAGGGCCCAGAATTCACTGCCTGATGTACAGGGCCCAGAGTGCACTGCCCGATGTACAGGGCCCAGAGTTCACTGCCTGATGTACAGGGCCCAGAGTTCATTGCCGGATGTACAGGGCCCAGAGTACACTGCCCGATGTACAGAGCCCAATGTACATGGCCCGATGTACCAGGCCCAGAGTTCACTGCCGGATGTACACAGCCCAAGGTACAGGGCCCAGAGTTCACTGCCGGATGTACACAGCCCGATGTACCGGGCCCAGAGTTCACTGCCTGATGTACAAGGCCCAGAGTACACTGCCCGATGTACAGAGCCCGATGTACAGGGCCCAGAGTTCACTGCTGGATGTACAGAGCCCAGAGTTCACTGCCGGATGTACAGGGCCCAGAGTTCACTGCCGGATGTACAGGGCCCAGAGTTCACTGCCAGATGTACATGGCCCGATGTACCGGGCCCAGAGTACACTGCCCCATGTACAGGGCCCAGAGTTCACTGCTGGATGTACAGAGCCCAGAGTTCACTGCCGGATGTACAGGGGCCCAGAGTTCACTGCCGGATGTACAGGACCCAGAGTTCACTGCCTGATGTACAGGGCCCAGATTTCACTGCCCGATGTACATGGCCCGATGTACAGAGCCCAGAGTACACTGCCCGATGTACAGAGCCCAATGTACATGGCCCGATGTACCGGGCCCAGAGTTCACTGCCGGATGTACACAGCCCAAGGTACAGGGCCCAGAGTTCACTGCCAGATGTACAGGACCCAGAGTTCACTGCCTGATGTACAGGGCCCAGATTTCACTGCCCGATGTACATGGCCCGATGTACAGAGCCCAGAGTACACTGCCCGATGTACAGAGCCCAATGTACATGGCCCGATGTACCGGGCCCAGAGTTCACTGCCGGATGTACACAGCCCAAGGTACAGGGCCCAGAGTTCACTGCCAGATGTACAGGACCCAGAGTTCACTGCCTGATGTACAGGGCCCAGATTTCACTGCCCGATGTACATGGCCCGATGTACAGAGCCCAGATTTCACTGCCCGATGTACATGGCCCGATGTACAGAGCCCAGAGTACACTGCCCGATGTACAGAGCCCAATGTACATGGCCCGATGTACCGGGCCCAGAGTTCACTGCCGGATGTACACAGCCCAAGGTACAGGGCCCAGAGTTCACTGCCGGATGTACACAGCCCGAGGTACAGGGCCCAGAGTTCACTGCCAGATGTACAGGGCCCGATGTACAGGGCCCAATGTACATGGCCCGATGTACCGGGCCCAGAGTTCACTGCCGGATGTACACAGCCCAAGGTACAGGGCCCAGAGTTCACTGCCTGATTTACACGGCCCAATGTACACAGCTCGTTGTACACGGCCCGATCTACAGGGCCCAGATTTCACTACCTAGCGCCTGGAGTACCTGTCTGGAGTACTTGTCGACGCAGGTTTTTAAAGAAACATTTAGAAAGCGCTTGAATGTGAGGAAAATGGAAAGATATGGACGTTGTGTAGGACGACGATATTAGTTCAGTTTGCCATTTGATCACTAATGTAATCGGTTCAGCACAGCATTGTGGGCTGAATGGCCTGCTCCAATTCTGTACTGTTCTACAATCCCCGTTCACCAATGGTAGGCAGACATGAGACAACCTGCCAGGAAAGGAAAGGCTGAAAAACATTCTTTCCTTTTCCATTCCTCTTCTCTTCCCCTCAATGTCCATCAGCTCTCTCTGATTCCCCTCCTCTTCCCTCTCTCCCACGGTCCACTCTGCTCTCCTATCAGATTCCTTCTTGTCAGTCCTTTGCCTCTTCCACCTCTCACTTCATCCCCTCCTTCCCCACCTAACACTTTCTATCTTTACCTCATCACTCCTCCCCTCCAACCCCCACCTTCTTTTCCATGCTGATGAAGGTTCTAGACCCAAGATGCCAACTGTTTGTTCCTCTGCATAGACGCTGCCTGACCTGCTGAGTTCCTGCAGCATTTTGTGGCCGTCTCTCTGAAACACATACCGTGGGTGAAGCAAGATTGCTGACATTAGGTCCCAGGGAGACATGAAGAAGTTTTCAGGGATGAGTTGGGCCTAGGGCAAAACTCTAGTTAACCCCAAAATACTACCAGTTATCTTCACACCAACCTTGACAACGAAACCAGAATTGGAGGTGAAAATTCACCGGTTTCCCAGAGAGATAATTATTGAACTGGTGAAGATCCCGTCCTCACTGGATTACAAGCGTCAGAATTACTGGGAGTCTGTACACGTGATCGAGTGTTCGGAGACCAATGGATGGATTTGTCAGTTCCTGTGGGGCTTCAGGCTACTTCTTCCAGGTGGGAACAAGACATTCCTGCGTGCCTTTCCTTCCTTTCCCGGAGCCAAACCGAGCCGGGAATGCCGAGCAGACTCACTCGCAGAGTTGGTGACGCCAGCTGGTGCACTCTCTTCCTGCGCTGGCTTGCCTCGCCATCACTGATCTTTCTGTGACCCTCTCCAACACACTGTCCTGTCGACAGAGACTGAAGGCTGCGGCACTAGCAGAGAGGACCAAGAAGGTACGGACAATGGAAGCACAGGAGCATCTACAGGACAGCTTTGAATCGGTGGACTGGACTGTATTCAGGGATTCATCTTTGAATCTGGATGAGTATGCTGCAGTTGTTACCGATTTCATTAAAACCTGTGTGGATGAGTGTGTGCCCACAAAGACTGACTGTACATTCCCAAACCAAAAGCCGTGGATGAAACAGGAGGTTCGTCGTCTGCTGAAGGCTAGATCTGTGGATTTAAGAATGGCAGTGGTGCTTGTCTACCAGATGAACTCAACACCTTCTGTGCCCACTTTGAAAGGGAGAACACAACTACAGCTGTGAAGGTCCCTGCTGCACCTGGTGACCCTGTGATCTCTGTCTCAGAGGCCGATGTCAGACTGTCTTTAAAGAGAGTGAACCCTCACAAGGCAGGAGGTCCTGATGGAGTACCTGGTAAGGCTCTGAAAACCTGTGCCAACCAACTGGTGGGAGTATTCATGGACATTTTCAACCTCTCACTGCTATGGGCAAAAGTTCTCACTTGCTTCAGAAAGGCAACAATTATACCAGTGCCTAAGAAGAATAATGTGGGCTGCCTTAATGACTATCGCCCGGTAGCACTCACATTGACAGTGATGAAATGCTTTGAGAGGTTGGTCATGACTAGACTGAACTCCTGACTCAGCAAAGACCTGGACCCATTGCAATCTGCCTATCGCCACAATAGGTCAACGACAGACACAATCTCAATGGCTCTCCACATGGCTTTAGACCACCTGGACAATATAAACACCTACGTCAGGATGCTGTTCATCGACTATAGCTCAGCTCTTATTACTATCATTCCCACAATCCTGATTGAGAAGTTGCAGAACCTGGGCCTCTGTACCTCCCTATGCAATTGGATCCTTGACTTTCTAACTGGAAGACCACAATCTGTGTGGATTGGTGATAACATCTCCTCCTCGCTGACGATCAACACTGGTGCACCTCAAGGGGATGTGCTTACCCACTACTCTACTCTCTATATACCCATGACTGTGCAGCTAGGCATAGCTCAAATTCCATCTATGAATTTGCTGATGATCCAACCATTGTTGGTAGAATCTCAGGTGGTGACGAGAGGGCGTACAGGAGTGAGATATGCTAACTAGTGGAACGGTGCCACAGCAACAACCTGGCACTCAATGTCAGTAAGACGAAAGAGCTGATTGTGGACTTCAGGAAGGGTAAGACGAAGGAACACATACCAATCCTCATAGAGGGATCAGAAGTGGAGAGAGTGAGCAGCTTCAAGTTCCTGGGTGTCAAGATCGCTGAGGATCTAACCTGGTCCCAACATATCAATTCAGTTATGAAGAGGGCAAGACAGTGACTATACTTTATCATGGGTTTGAAGAGATTTGGTATGTCAACAAATACACTCAAAAACTTCTATAGTTGTACCATGGAGAGCATTCTGACAGGCTGCATCACTGTCTGGTACGGAGGGGCTACTGCACAGGACCGAAAGAAGCTGCAGAAGGTTGTAAATCTAGTCAGCTCCATCTTGGGCACTAGCCTACAAAGTACCTGAGACATCTTCAGGGAGCGGTGTCTCAGAAAGGCAGCGTCCATTATTAAGGACCTCCAGTACCCAGGGCATGCTGTTTTCTCACTGTTACCTGAAGCCTGAAGACACACACTCAGTGATTCAGGAACAGCTTCTTCCCCTCTGCCATCTGATTCCTAAATGGACATTGAACCCTTGGAAACTACATCACTTTTTAAATATATATTATTTCTGATTTTTGCATGATTTTTAATTGATTCAATATATGTATACTGTAACTGTTTTATTTATTTATTATCATTATTTTATTGTTTCTCTTCTATATTATGTGTTGAATTGAACTGCTGCTGCTAAGTTAACAAATTTCTCGTCACATGCCGGTGATAATAAACCGGATTCTGTTTCGCTGTCCATTCCTGACTTTACAAACAGTTTGGAGTACAAACTGCACAGCAGTAGCATAACCACTCGAGTAGCATATGAAGTCATAAAGCAGGGGTTCCATCCTAGAGTCCACACATCCCTCAGTTAATGGTAGGGGTCCGGCCACTAAAAAGGTTGGGAACCTAGAAGTGTGTCCATTGGTAGGGTCCTCAGCTAGTTGTAGAGGCCAATCCAGGATCCACATATTATGAGGGGCTCGCCCTCTTCGCCACTCGCTAACCCTCACAGGATTTAATCCAGGATGTTAGGGTGGATCCCTTTAATGGAGAACGCCTGTGTGTGACTTGGTTTAATGTGGGGTGGCTGGCATGGGCTGCCACCAGATGGCCCTTCACTGGAGTCGGGGTCCAGTGACATGGGACGCAGGACGACTGGGGGCCCTTCACTGCTGCGGCCTTCCTCCACCCTGATGGCCATCGGCTCCACCATTGATGTCTTGGCTGGTTGGATCACTCTTCGTCTGGAATCTCCCCAGGAGATGGCATCACCGTCGTGACCTCAAGGGCTCAAGTCTCATAAGGGTCAACCTCAGAGAGGCTCCAATGACTCTGTGGAACTCATTGCCACTGACGGCAGGGTTTGATAGGTTCTTGATTAGTGAGGGCATCGAGAGTTACAGGGATAAGACAGGAGAATGGGCTGATCATAAGAATAAGACATCGGAGCCACATTCATCCCATTGAGTCTGCTCCACCATTCCATCATGGCTGGACTCACTTCTGCCCCTTGATACCATCGAACTCCTGGCATACAACTAGAGTCTTCCAAAGTGAAGGCTGATGCAAAATACTTATTCAGCTCATTTACCATTTCCTTGTCCTCCATTACTATCTGTCCAGTGATCCAATATCTAATCTCATCTCTCTTTTATTCATCATCTATCTTAAAAATCACTTGGTATCACTTTTAATATTTTTGGCTACCTTACCTTCATTTTTCATCTTTTACCCATTCTGATTTCTTTCGTTGCCTTCTGTTGCTTTTTAAAGAAAGTCCCAATCCTCTAACTTCACATTAACTTTTGCTCTATTATAAACCCTCGGTTTTGCTTTTATGTCGGCATTTACATCCCTTGTACCCGCTGCTGCATCATCTTGTCTTCAGCTTACCTTCCCTTCTTTGGGATGTATATTGCCTGCACCTTCCGAATTGCTTCCAGAAACTCCAGCCGTTGCTGTTCTGCTGCCATCATCCCTGCTAGTGTCCCCTTCCAATCAACTTCGGCCAGCTCCCCCCTCATGTTTCGGTAATTTCCTTTACTCCACTGTACTACCAATACATCTGACTTCAGCCTCTTCCTCTCGAATGGCAGGGTGAATTCTATCACATCATCACTGTTCCATTATGTTCCCCGAGTGGGCTCAACCACCAGCTGGTCTGAAAAACCATCTGGGATGCATTCCACAGATCCTTTTTCTTGGGATCCAGCATCAATTTGATTTTCCCAATCTATCTGCATATTGAAATCCCCCGTGAGTAATATTGCCTTTTTGACGTGTTTTTTTCGATCTCCTGCTATGACGTGTAGCCACATCCTGGCTACTATTTGGAGTTCTGTAAACAGCTCCCATCCGGACCTCTTGCCCTTGCAGTTTCTTAACTCTGCCCACAAGGATTCAACATCTTCTGACCCTATGTCACCTCTTTCTAAAGATTGGATTTCATTTTTTACCAGCAGAACCACTCCCCCTCCTCTGCCTACCTGCCTGTCCTTTCAATAGACTGTGTATCATGGACATTAGCTGTAATCGTCTTTCAGCCATGACCCCATGATACCCACAAAGTCATAGCTGCCAGCCTCTAACTGCATTACAAGGGTTAGTAAATACAGATCAGACGATGGGCTGAATGGCCTAATTCTGCTCCTATGTCTTATGGGTTCTAAGACTAAAAGGCAGAGGATTAAGGTGATTGGGGAAATATTTAAAGGGGACTTGAGGGGTACATTTTTCACACAAAGGGTGGAGGGTACATGGAACAAGCTGCCAGAGGAATTGGTGTTGGAGATTGTAAAAGACATTTGGACATGTTCATGGATAGGAACAGTTTTGACAAACAACAAAAGAAGCAGCACTGATGTCCATGTGAAAAGCAAGCCACCAGACTCCTACTGCCAAATCAATTTTGTACCCAATGCCAAATGCAGGAAATTGGGATCAACTGGGTGGGCACTGTGCTTGGGCAAAGGGGCTGTGCCCATGCTTTCTATGATTATAACTGGCCCTCTTGCTCTGGATCCCGTCACCTAAGCTTCTGGAGCAATCTGCAGTGCGGGTCTGTCTCCTCCCATTCCGTCTCTGACCTTTTTCCTGGAAGAAAGGACTGGTGCCACCTGCAAACCAATCACACAGTTCTCCATTTTCAGAAGAACTAGATGCTTGTGACCTTGTTCACGTCACCACTATCCATGGAAGGTCACCATTCAGCTTCTTGTAACCCTACAAAAGGAACGTGACTGAGAGGAGCTGAAGAACCAAGTGACTCACTCTCCATCGTCCTCCCTCATCCAGAACGGGTTCTGTCTAGCAGAGCTTACCCCCGAGAAACTGCTGTGACACAGGTCGTCGGATTGGCTCCTGCTCCAGGGAACCTTCCATCCCGGGACAATGCCAGGGGGAAGTGGCTGCAGCTTTCCAGGTACGTGACTGTTTCTACAGGGATGGGATCCCACCGCAGGGATTTGGAAACACGAGCAACCTGGTCAGGATCTGTCAGAAGTACAAGGGCCCCTACCAGTTCGCCACCTTGTACCAGACAGACCTGAAGATCCCAGTCTACTCTGCCTACACGTATCCAGGAGCATGGACCGAAGACGCAGACCCTACGTCTGGTGCTATGAGCCTCGGGTTAGATGATTGGATTTGTGTCCCAAGTTTGTGAACAGACATGGGGTGGCAGAGTATTCCCTCTGGTAGAGCTGTTAACTTACGATGCCAGGGATTCAAGTTTCATCCTGACCTCTGCTGCTGTCTGGGTGGAGTTTGCACACCCCCATCCAGGTGGTCCATTTTCCTTGGAATGATGTGTAGGTTGGTAGGATAATTGGCCATTGGAATGGGAATTTGATGGAGATGTGGGAAAGAACCATAAGATCATACTTCTGCTCCTATGACTTTTGGAGCAGTTTTGAGCCATTCAGCCCATCGGGGCTGCTCTGCCATTTGATCATGGCGGATTTATTTTCCTTTCCAACCTCATTCTCCTGCCTTCTCCCCGTAACGTTTCATGCCCTGACTTATCAAGGATCTATCAGCCTCCATCTGAAGTATTTCCAGTGACTTGGCCTCCACAGCCACATGCGTTAACAAATTCCGCACCCTCTGGCTATTCCCTCATAATTTTATATACCTCGATCAAATCTCCCCTCATTCTCCTCCGCTCCAGGGAATAAAGTCCTAACCTGTTCAACCTTTCCCTACAACTCAGGTCCTCAAGTCACGTGTGTCTGTGTGTGTTTCAGGGGAAGGAAGTTGACTTTACAAACATGCCAAAATAGAAGAGCAAGATTTCGATCCTAACCCTCCCCGCCTCTCCTCCCTTGTCTTAACTTGCAGGCTTGAATCTAGTTTGATACATGGAGTTAGAAAGTTAGAGAGTACCAACAGATCAGAAACAAGCCCTTTGGCCCATCTAGACCATGCCGATCTGGTCTTCTGTTGAGTCCCACCTATGTACAGTCAGGCCAAAGTCATCCAAACCCCTTCCTTATCCATATACCTACCTAACCTTCAAAGTTCAAAAAAGTTCAAAGTAAGTTTTTTTCTAATCAAAGTACAAACAAGTCAGCATATCGAACCCTGAATTTCATTTTCTTCCAGCCATACTCCATAAATCTATGATAGAACACGAACCATAATAGAATTAAAGAAAGACTGCACCAACTTGGGCATATTACCAGTGTTCAAATGCAAAAAGAAAGAAATAACAACAATAAAAAATAAATAAACAATAACTATCGAGCACATGAGATGAAAAGTCCATGGAAGCGAGTCCCCAGGATATGGGAACGGTTCAGTGATGGGGTGCATGAAGTTCGGGAGCCTGATGGTTGAGCTGTATCTGTTCCTGAACCTCTTAAATCTTACAAGTAAACCCACGTCTACCATTTCCACTGCCAGCTCATTCCCCATTTGTACCTCCCTCTGAATTAAGACCATAAGACATAGGAGCAGAACTAGACCATATTGCCCATCGAGTCTGCTCTGCTACTTCAATATGACCTCTCCACCCCAATCTCCTGCCCTCTCCCCATAATCTTTCGCTCCCTGACTTATTAAGAACCTATCAACCTATACACTGAAATAATAATTGTGCTTAAAAGAATCAACTGCACAGCAACAATAATACGTGGGCCAAGTTGAGTGCAGCACTCAACAGAAGGTAGGGCGACCCCAATAACCTTCTCTGCTCCCCTAACCACCCTCTGCAAGGCTTTTTTGTTGGCAGCACTGCAGCTGGAGTACCAGGTTGTGATGCAAAAGGTCAGCACACTCTCAACCACTCCTCTGTAGAATGTAGTTAAGATGTTAGTGGGGAGTGATGCTTGTTTAAGTTTCCTCAGAAAGTGCAATCTCTGCTGGGGCCCATTTCACAATCCCAGTGGTGTTCCTGGACCAGGTGAGATTGTCCGAGATCTGCACCTCGAGGAACTTGATGTTTTCCACTCTCTTCACAGTGGAGCCGCTGGTGCTGAGGGGTGTGTGCTCAGGCTGAGACTGTCTGAAATCGACGATCATCTCCTTGGTTTTGGTGACATTAAGCATCAAGTTGTTGTCACTGCACTAGCTGTCTAGGTGTTTGACCTCCTCCCTGTACATTGTTTCATCATTTTTGCTGATGAGCCCCACCACTGTGGTATCATCAGCAAATTTAATGATCAGGTTCCCCTGGAATCTGGCTGCACAGTCAGATATCCATGAACCCTCACAGTATTTCCAGGCATCATGAACTCTCATAAGAGGGTTGGGGAAACGTGGGGACCTTTGCAGTCTCCCAGGACATGATTAGTCAGAGTGAGATCGCAAACATGGCACCCATTCTGTCAGACCGGGACCTCAAACTATAAAACACAGGCAAGAGCCAGGCAGCATTTGGCAAACAAACTGCACTTTATCACTGAGTAGGGGGGCATTGTTCACTCTATCTTTCTTTCTTTATTAATCTTTTTATTGATTTAAAAAGAGCATATATACATACAAGAGGAGAATTATCTCAAATGTATCAATAACAATACAAACAGAAAGTGAAATAGACATTATCAAAATCATACAGAGTATTAAGCTAATATGTAGTATGTAATTAAAAAGAAGACAGCTAATTCTCCTCTTATCAATTCATGGAGAGAGAAAAAACTGTAAATTTTTAAATGAAAAGAACCTACACTATGGGAGAAAAGGGGAGAAAAGGGGAACAGGGGTGCCCTTTCTGAGGATAGGACCAAAAAACAAGGAAGACTTTCTGATCAAATCTAAAACTTTGGAAAAGAAATAATTGGAAGATTTAATTAATCAAATCAAATTAAAATATTGAATAAAAGGTCCCAGATTTGCTGAAATTTAAAGGATGTCTCAAATGTCCGACTTCTTACTTTCTCTAAACTTAGACAGGACATAGTGGAGGAAAGCCAATAAAAGATTAAGTGGATTAGAATCCTTCCAATGGCTCTCCGAGCCAACAAACTTGAAAAGGCCTGTTCAACTTTATTGTTCACTCTATCAATAAACTCATTACCTACATCCTTCAATGGCTGCAGAACCTGGATAGTTACCACCTCACGCCTGCCTTTTGCTTCCCTCTTCCACTCGTTTGACCCTGTTTGCCATTAGTTTGGCTTGTGATCCCATCAGCTTGTGTGGGAGGGAACTGCTTTACACACAGTCATGCCTACAACATCGGAAGTATTAACTGTGGACTCACCTGGCAGATGCCTGTGGAATTTATTGCCACAGGGGGCTGTGGACGCCAGGCCATCGGGTGTATTTATAGCAGAGATTTATACTCTCTTAATGGTGTTAAGTGTTATGAGGAGGAGGTGGAAGAATGGGGATGAAAGGAAATCAGCCATATTGAGGGGTTGGGTAGAATCAATGGGCTGAATGGTCTGATCCTGCCCCTACATCTGTCACCATCTACAACCCTGAGATTCGTTTTCCTGTGGGCAGACTCAGCAAATCTACAGAAGAGTGACTGTGACAGGATCAGTGAAAGATCAACCAGAGCGCAGAAGACAACAGACTGCACAAATGGAAAGATAAATTAAAGAGCAAGGAATAATGAGAACATGAGATAACAGTGAAATAACGAGTCCTTAAAGTCAGATCGTTTGTTGTGGAAACATCTTAATAGATGAATTCCCCCACGACAGCACTCCTCTTTTACCCACTTTACATAAAGCCTTGGTCTCTACAGCTGCCTGTGGCAAAGAATTCCACAGATTCACCACTCTCTGGCTCAAGAAATTCCTCCTCATCTCCATTCTAAAAGCACACCCCTCTATTCTGAGGCTGTGCCCTCTGGTCATAGACTCCTCCACCACAGGAAACATCCTCTCCATATCCACTCCATCTAGTCCTTTCAACATTTGGTAGGTTTCAATCAGGTCACCCCTCTTTCTTCTAAATTCCAGAGAGCAGAGGCCCTGTCATTTGACAAGCCATTCATTTTTGTGAACCTCCTTTGAACCCTCTCCAGTTTCAGTGCATCCTTTCTAAGTTGCAGGAAAGTGACATCGCAGTAAATATTTTCAGGGCCCCAAAATTCTGCAATTGCTAGAAATCTTAATGCAAAAGCTGCATAACCTGCTAAAAGTACTCAGCTGGTCAGACTCTGCATTGTCCACCACAGCATCTCAGCTGGTAATGAGGAGGCGTACAGGAGTGGGAAAGATCAGCCTGTTGAGTGGAGTCACAGCAACAACCTCACCCTTAACGTCAGCAAGACCAAGGGATCTGTCGACTTCAGCACACAGGAAGTCCAGCTTCTGTAATAACATAATTTCAATATTTTGCAATCCCATAGCCAATCATCTAAAGATCTGTAAAATCTGCATCATTTGAGTGTGTGAGTGAATGTTTTGTCAGAGAGTAAGTGAATCTGTGTGTGTGAGAGAGGGAGGGAGGAGTGAGTTTGTATGAATGAGTAAGAGAGAGAGAGAGAGAGAGACAGATTGTGTATATGAGAGTACTACATGTGTGTGTGAATTTGTAAAAGGCTGTGTATGTGAATACGTGAGAGTGTGTGTGTGTGTGTGTGTGTGTTTGTATATAAAGGAACTGAGAGCTTACAGACTGGTCAAACAACATACGTTTGGTGTCAGTGTTGAAGTCTGTTTGAAGTATTCTGAGAGCGACATTAAGAGAAATCATGGATATTGGATTCATGCAGGAAAATGACACAGAAATGAAAGATCACCCATAGTCTTACTGAATATTAGGATAGAACTGAGGGTTCAGATAGCCTAACCCTGCCTCTGTTTGTTCTGTTTTAATAATGAATTGACTTAGGTCGAGTTGCCACTTTATGGACACTTTCTTGCTGCAAATTGTCCCCTCTGGGACATGGAGTGTCAGAAATATTACGAGGCAGCCTCCAACTCAATTGCACAAAAATCTATTTCTCCTTCCGGCAAGCTGGCGCTGGTGCTGGTGTTCCAGCACTGAGCGAACACCAGAGGGCACCACTGAGCAAACACTGGAGAGCACCACTGAGCGAACACCAGAGGGCACCACTGAGCAAGCACTGAAGGGCAGCAGTGAGCGAACACCAGAGGGCACCACTGAGCGAACACCAGAGAGCAGCACTGAGCGAACACCAGAGGGCACCACTGAGCGAACACCAGAGGGCAGCAGTGAGCGAACACCAGAGGGCACCACTAAGCGAACACCAGAGAGCAGCACTGAGCAAACACCAGAGGGCACCACTGAGTGAACACCAGAGAGCAGCACTGAGTGAACACCAGAGAGCAGCACTGAGCAAGCACCAGAGGGCACCACTGAGTGAACACCAGAGAGCAGCACTGAGCAAGCACCAGAGGGCACCACTGAGTGAACACCAGAGAGCAGCACTGAGTGAACACCAGAGAGCAGCACTGAGTGAACACCAGAGAGCAGCACTGAGCAAACACCAGAGGGCACCACTGAGTGAACACCAGAGAGCAGCACTGAGCAAGCACTGAAGAGCAGCAGTGAGCGAACACCAGAGAGCAGCACTGAGTGAACACCAGAGGGCACCACTGAGTGAACACCAGAGAGCAGCACTGAGCAAACACTGAAGGGCAGCAGTGAGCGAACACCAGAGAGCAGCACTGAGCGAACACCAGAGAGCAGCACTGAGTGAACACCAGAGGGCAGCACTGAGCGAACACCAGAGAGCAGCACTGAGCGAACACCAGAGAGCAGCACTGAGTGAACACCAGAGGGCAGCACTGAGCGAACACCAGAGAGCAGCACTGAGTGAACACCAGAGGGCAGCACTGAGCGAACACCAGAGAGCAGCACTGAGCGAACACCAGAGGGCACCACTGAGCGAACACCAGAGAGCAGCACTGAGCAAGCACTGAAGGGCAGCAGTGAGCGAACACCAGAGAGCAGCACTGAGCGAACACCAGAGAGCAGCACTGAGCGAACACCAGAGGGCACCACTGAGCGAACACCAGAGAGCAGCACTGAGCGAACACCAGAGGGCACCACTGAGCGAACACCAGAGAGCAGCACTGAGTGAACACCAGAAAGCAGCACATACCGGGAGGGGCAGCCCCAAACCCAGTACAATATCCAGCACCAGACAGCCAGCTCCGGAAACTTCTTCACCAGTGACTGCCAACAGGAAACTCTGAGGCATGTGGACCTTGTCTGTGCAATAACCAAAGCAACTGATATACTCTTCAGTACCTCTGATGTACCCAGCCCATGGCCTGTATATTCCTCTTGAGGCCTGGAACAGAATATTCTTTACTCAGGGTTAATCTGAATACTATGAAACCCTAACATGGCTTCCAGTCTATGAACTGCCACACCTTTGAAATAAAGGCAAACTTTCAAATTTGATTTTATTCAGCTTTGCAAGAGGCTCTCCTGGTAATTGCTTGCCAACAGAGTCAGTCACTTCCAAGCCCAACAGTATCCAATCCTGAACCCTTTTACAAAGTTCAGGTACTAAAGAAAGAGTCATTGGGTGTATTTAAAATGGAGCTTGATAGGTTCTTGATCAGTCAGGGTGTCAAAGGTTACAGGGAGAAAGCAGAAGAATGGGGTTGAGAGGGATAGTAAATCAGCCATGATGGAATGGTAAACAGACCCAAGGGGCTGAATGGCCTCATTCTGCTCCTTTGTCTTATGGACTAAAGGTCTAAGATTCATTTGGATGATTCTGGGCTTGGAGAGAATTCCTTAAGCAGGAAAGTGAAGTTAGTGAAGTCTAGAGTAACTAACATTTAGCAGAATGAGAAGTGATTTTGTTGGAATAGATAATAGTCTTTTTTTTTATTTGTCTGACCCCTTTTTTTTATTACAAAATCCTATATTACAAATTTCGGTGCTATACAATATATACAAAACAGTGGCAAACACAATTACTGCACTACAAATAGACAATAGACATTACACCAGTTGGGGGTGTCAGCAGGGTAAATGGGAAAATGTCCCGTCTGATGGGAGAGCCTGAAAGCAGAGGATACTGCCTTGGAATGGGGGGGGGGGGGGGAGGATGAGGAAGACTTTCTCCTCTTGAACGCCTGCGAGTTTTCTATTCAAGGATGAGATAGACATGTTCTCAGTAATCAATTCAAGGACTGTGGGGAAAAAAACAGGAAGAAAGCTGAATCAGTTATGACCTTATGGAGTGGTAGAAGAATATTTGAGGAGAAGAATGGCCTGCTGCTGGTCACATCTTCCGTGGTCTCACTCCCCTCCCTGGAGATGCCTGCTCCGTGTAATCCCAATTCCAGTCCGAATGATCCCAAGGCCCTAGGGGGGTTTTTCCTGCCAATTATTTCAAAGATGTGGGGTGCCACAGTAGGGTAGCTGTTTGCGCAACGCTGTTGCAGCTTGGGGGCCGGGCATGGGGATTGGCGCTCTGAGTTCAGTTCCGAAGCCAGCTACCAGGAGTTTGTACGCCTCTCCCCCTGACTGCACTGTTTCCTCCCACAGTCCAGATCCGGGCCAGTTAGTAGGTCGTTGTAAATTGCCCTGTGGTCAGGCTAGAGGTAAATAGGTGGGTTGCTGGGCGGTGTGGCTCATTGCGCCATAAGGACCTGTTCCACATTGTATCTCTAAATAAATAAATGGAAGAGAATGTCTATCCAATTTCACATAACTTGCTGCAAACCAGTTCACCTTCTGTGTAGGTGAATTTATTTGTCTTTACTTGGCCTTGAGGCCGGGCAGTTCCCTGATGATTCCATTTACCATCTGAGTGACTTTAAATTTTCAGTGACTCAAAGTCCAAAGCAAATGTATTATCAAAGTATAATGTTGCTGTGGAATATTTGTCAGTATTGATGCCAATGTATACATAAGGCCCATTGGAAAATAAATTCATCCTGTAAATCTTATGCTTTCTGCTTTCCATTTTGATTAGATGGTCTGTATTCAATCCAAGTTACATAAATGAATTTAATCATCGGGTATTTCTTGTACACATCTTTAATGTAGTTTACATGTGCTTTGAGTTACCCAGTTTGTAATAATTTACAGATGTACTGGAGATAATTTTGTCAGTCAATATCCAATGAATTTTGTTAATTAACGTCTGCCTCACCAGCAATTCAGCAACAGCTGGACATTCAGTGTAACACAACGAAAGTCGGTGAGATCACAGATCGTTAATAGTGAAGTTTGTAATCCGTTGTGTGGTTCTTCATCAAATAAAAATCTACAAAATATAATCCTTGTGGTAATGTCTGCAAACGATCTTTGGCAGTCACGGGGATCAAACCTGTCACACAGAAAAGACCAGAACACCATAACCCATGATACTGGAGTGAAAATAGGCCATTTGGCCCATCAAGCCTGCTCCTTCATTCAATCATGACTGATTTTAATCAACCTGCCTTTCCCCTGCAACCCTTAACGCTCTTACTAATCAAGAGCCTATCAACCTCTGCTTTAAGTGACTTGGCGTTTGTGGTAATGAATTGCACCACCCTCTGGCTGAGGAAATTCTCCCTTTAGCCTTGAAGGGCGGTCCCTTCATTCTGAGTTACGTGCACAAGCTGCTGGCCGGGCGGCATCTGTGGAAGAGGTGGGCCCCTTCATCAGGACGCCCTAACCTGAGGCTGGGCCCTTGGGTGCCAGTCGCTCCCCACGGTTGGAAACACGCTCTCCACATCCACCCTGTCCAGGCCCTTCAGTATCTAGTGGGAGTCAACGAGATAAAACCATATTGATGTCGCTGGACTGCAAAATAACCAGTTTGCATTGAAAAGCGGATGTGGTGGGGGGAGGGGGAGAGATGGGGGAGGGGAGAGAGGGGGAGGGGAGAGAGGGAGGGAGGAGAGGGGAGCGAGGGGGAAGGGAGAGAGGGAGGGAGGAGAGGGGAGAGAGGGAGGGAGGAGAGGGGAGAGGGGGAGGGGAGAGAGGGAGGGAGGAGAGGGGAGAGGGGGAGGGGAGGGGAGAGAGGAAGGGAGGAGAGGGGAGAGAGGGGGAGGGGAGAGAGGGAGGGAGGAGAGGGGAGAGAGGGGGAGGGGAGGGAGGAGAGGGGAGAGGGGGAAGGGAGAGGGAGGGAGCAGAGGGGAGGGGAGAGAGGGGGAGGGGAGGGAGGAGAGGGGAGAGAGGGGGAAGGGAGAGGGAGGGAGAGGGGAGAGAGGGGGAGGGGAGGGAGGAGAGGGGAGAGAGGGGGAGAGGGAGGGAGAGGGGAGAGAGGGGGAGGGGAGAGAGGGAGGGAGGAAGGGAGGAGAGGGGAGAGAGGGGGAAGGGAGAGAGGGAAGGAGGAGGGGGGAGGGGAGAGAGGGAGGGAGGAGAGGGGAGAGAGGGGGAGGGGAGGGAGGAGAGGGGAGAGAGGGGGAAGGGAGAGAGGGAGGGAGAGGGGAGAGGGGGAGGGGAGAGAGGAGGGAGAGGGGAGGGGAGAGGGGAGGAGAGGGGAGAGAGGGGGAGGGGAGAGAGGGAGGGAGGAGAGGGGAGAGAGGGGGAGGGGAGAGGGGAGAGAGGAGAGGGGAGAGAGGGGGAGGGGAAGGGGTGAAGCGAGTCTCAGCCCAACATTGGATTCTTAGACCACATTGATCTTGTCCAATAGCTTGGTTCATTTATTTGTTCTGCAGCATAGCAAACTCTCCCTTGTCTTTATCCATGAAGAGACGGGCACAAATTCGACTGGGCGTCAGTGAAAGTCACGGCACAGGCAAACAGGCAGCAGGCAAGAGAATTCCTAGAGGCACAGGCGTTCTGTGAACTATCCTGTAAACAAACACGTAGACCTTTATCCTATTTATGAGCCGATGCAGGCAGAACTCCAGACCACATTGCACAAAGCTTGCCACACAGCCAATCAGCGCTGAGATTTCTTCCCCACATGACCAATCAGCTGGCTGAGAATATATAAAGGCCAAGGGTTTGGAAGATACAACATGGCCCTCCCTCGCTGGATGGAGGAGTGGTGATTGGTGTCACTGGCGGTGTGGGGATGGTGGGAAATAGTGTAGGTTCAGGTGGGGGGAGGATCTGGGAAAGGAACCACAAATGGAGGGTTTGGGTTGGTGGGGATGAAGTTGAATCCAGATCTGGAAAATGATAAAAAGGAACGTAATATTGGAATGATTTCAAGTGATGGAGAGGAAAGGTGGGATATTTTGGGGAATAAAGGGAAGAAAACTTCAAGGTATTGTTTAAATTTGACTCTGAACAGCCGCCCTCTGTCAATCCCATTAAATTAACTACAGAGTTAAAATCGACCATAGGGAAGATAGATTGTGCTTGTTACTTTAAGAAGAGGGAACGTGTTGTATGTAAGGATAAAAAGCAGTGTGAGAAGGCTTTACAATTGAAGACTTGGCAAAAAGATAGTATCTATGTTACTTAATGAAAACAGGAGTGTTAGGGGTGTTATAACGGCTGTTCCTGTGGAGAGGTCCAATCTCATTTATTGGGAGGCAAAGTCAAGGAGGTGAAGAGGTTGTGAGTAGTCAGAAACGGGGAAGGGATGGATAGTTTATCGATATGTTTTGGTGAAGTGAAGCTCCCTGAGAAAGTTAGTTTGGGTTATGTTAGTTAGGATGCACGAGCTGATTGTCCGTCCCCGTTTAGATGTTACAAACGTCAGAGGTCTGGGCATGTTGCAACAGTATGTCGTGGGAAACTGCGATGTAGCACGTGTGGTAGGGAAAGCAGGTGTGAAGATTGTGAAGGTTAATTGTTGTAATTGCGGAGGAGAACATAGTGCGGCTTATAGAACATGTAATGTCCTTAAGAAGGCAGCTGAGGTTCAACAGGTTAAAGAAGAGTTAGGAGTGTCTTATGCAAAAAGTTAAACCAAACGTTGATAAAGCATTACCAGTCAGAGAACAGAGTGTGAAGTCAGAGGCTTACTTTTATTAACGACTTTACTAGTTAATAAAATGAAGTTTGCGATGTTCATAATTGATGTGATGCATTGCATTGCTCAAACTTCTAGTCATAATGAGAAAATTAAAATTATCGTGGAAGCTGCTGAAAAGTATCAGGGTATAACAGGTGTAATGTGGGAAGTTGTAAATGAAGTCTGCTGGGTGGAGTATCTGCATATCAGTCTCCTTGTGAAGGCTTAAGAATACTGTATTGCAGTGGAATGCGAGGAGCCGGATTTCTAATGGTCAAGACTTTTAAGAAGTTTATTTCTGATTTATCAAATCCACCTGATATTATATGTATTCAGGAAACCTGGTTGTTACCACATTTAAGATTTTCCTTGCAGGATTATATTGTAATTAAGTGTGATAGTAGGGGTGGTGCTGCAAGTTTTATAAGGAAAGGGATAGGACTTAGAGCTGTGGATGTAAATGAAGTGTATGAGGCACTTGTAGAAGTATTCGATTGAACAGGTAGGGGCATTAAAGTGGCAAATTTTTACAACCCCTGTGGAAAGCTCCCATTTGATTTGTTGGTAAGCATATGTAGCTCTAGGTCACTAAGCTGAAAAATACTGCCGTGTGGAGACCCATTCTCCATCTCATAGAAGTCCAAAAATATCTTTCCTACCCTTACCTGTATAGACCATCCAAAACACTCAAAAAAATATAGTCTTCCTCCTTCTCCTGATTTCCAAAATTTAATCAAAAGACCCTCTCTATAACATACGTGTTTTTTCTACATCAAAAAATACCGCTATTGCAACTTCTTAATTTACTTGTGCTTTCCTAATATCTGCCAAACATAAATGTCATCCCAATGTCACTCTACCCTTCCTAATCCTGCTCCCTTCTCACTCTACCCTTCTACCTCTACTCTACCCTTCCTAATCCTGCTCCCTTCTCACTCTACCCTTCTACCTCTACTCTACCCTTCCTAATCCTGCTCCCTTCTCACTCTACCCTTCTACCTCTACTCTACCCTTCCCAATCCTGCTCTTTAAGAGGTGTGGGGATTTTAACGCACAGAGTTGTTCGCAGAATGATGATTGTAGAAGAACTTTTAGATATTCCACATCTTGTGTGCCTTAATGTTGGGAGGGGCATGAGATTTAATGTTCATAATAGTTCTGAAACTGCGATAGATTTAATTTTAGTTTTGAACTTTCTGGCTGGAGTAGGTGAGTGGGATGTCGTGGGAGATGAAACATTGGGGAGTGATCATTTTCCTGTATTTGTAAGCTTGGGTTTGGATTTGTATAGGGGACAGGAGGCCAGTTTTAGGAGGTGGAACTTTGGTAAAACAAATTGGAAGAGGTTTAGGGTTTTGCGTGATGAACTTCTGTCAGGGCTGAATGTTGAGGATGATGTGGATTTCTACAACGAAAGGTTACGTCACATTATTCATCAAACTGCAATGGAAGTGATTGCTATAAAAAAGGGCATTACTAGGAGAAAGGCTGTACCATGGTGGACTGAGAATGTGCAGAGGCAACAAGGGAGAGAAATAAGGTGTTTCGGAAAGTTAAGAAGTGTCAGTCTCCGAGCGACATTATTCAGTGTGAAAGAGGAGAGGCAGTGGTGAGGGAAGTAGTGAAGGTTGCAAAAAAAGGTTTACTGGAGGTAATATTGTGATAGTATTAGAAGGGATATTAAACTTGGAGATGTTTGTGGAACGATTGAAAAATGGGCGGGGGGCGGTTTATAGGGCTAATAACATTCCCATATTAATTAGAGAAGCTAATACGATTGTTACTGAAAGAGAGAAGGTTGAGTTACTGGCTCGGTCATTTGCTGCAATTCATAATCAAGATAATTTAAATGAAGTGGTTAAACAAGGGAGGGAGGAGGTTGGAAGTGAACACCCTGGTGTGTTGGAGGCCGGTTGTTGCAATGATAGTATTAGTGATGTAGAGTTTTCCTTGTGTGAGGTTAAGAAAGCTATTAATAGAACAGACAGCTCCAGGAAAGGGTGATTTATGCTATTGTGTATTTAGACATATGGGCTCTGGAGATAATTAAAAATTCTGGAATCACATTTGGAATTTAGGCCATCTTTCCTCCTCATGGAAAACGGCAGTAGTAGTGCCTATTCTAAAACCGTTGGATCATTCTAGTTATAGACCTTTATCATTGACATCTCGCTTGTGTAAACCTATGGAAGGTCTGGTAATAGAGCCATTGAGTTATATTTTGGAAAAAAGAGGTGATACAGCGTTTTATCGGAGCAGGATTAGGAAGGGTAGAGTGACATTGGGATGACATTTATGTTTGGAAGATATTAAGAAAGCACAAGTAAATTAAGAAGTTGCAATAGCGGTATTTTTTGATATAGAAAAAACACGTATGTTATAGAGAGAGGGTCTTTTGATTAAATTATGGAAATCAGGAGAAGGAGGAAGGCTATATTTTTTGAGTGTTTTGGATGGTCTATACAGGTAAGGGTAGGAAAGATATTTTTGGACTTCTATGAGATGGAGAATGGGTCTCCAAACTGCAGTATTTGTAGCCCTTTATTGTTTAATGTTATGATCGATGATATCTTCTCTGTGAGGGTGGATAAATCACTTTTTGCAGATGAATGATCACCCTGTTGGCAGACTGCTGGGAACATTACAGAAAGAGTGTTTTTTAGTTCTGGGTGGCCGGGTTCTCATCGCGCTACGAACTGGGTTTGTTGGATGATGTAATTTGTCCCACTGTAGCTTTCACAGTAACCCCAGTGTGGTTTTTACCAGTGGCTTTAGTTGATTTTAGGTTGCATGATTTAATGAAATCCATGGATCCTGGTATGCCCGAGAGTTTGACGATTCATCATTATGCTAAGGGAAGTTGTTGTGATATGTTAACCATTTTTACTGATGGATCAAAAGATAGTTTAATAGGGAATGTCAGTGTGGCTGTTTTTGTACCTGAATTATAGGTAACAATAAAGAACCATCTTACTATTTATCAGTGCATACAGCAGAACTAGTTGCCACCATATTAGGCTGACAGTGGGTGGAGGAGATCTGTCCTTGGAATGTTATGATTTGTTCAGATTCTTTTTTGGCTTTGACTAGTCTTGAAACAGGTCATTCTAGCAGTAGGTCAGACTTCCTGCTGGAAGTTCTTCAAACTTTGTTTCATACTCAAAATATTTGTCTTCATGATTGCTTCTTATGGGTCCCTGCACATGGAGGTGAGGAGTGGGTTGATTGTTTAGCTGAAAATGCTGTTAAAAGTTCAACTGTGGGTATAGACTTTCCAATTAGCAAATCAGAAGCTAAGGGGTTGGTAGGGTTAAGAATTAGGGTGCTTTGGCAAGACTTGTGGGATAATGGACATGAGGGGAGACTCCTTTACAGAATACATAAAACTGTTGGGTTGATGGAGAAGGGGTAAAACAAGAAGGGAAGGAATTATATTGACTCGACTGAGAATTGGCCATACTATGCTTAACTATTCCTTGCATCTTGTTGGAAATATCATTCTGGGATTGTCATCATTATGAAACGACTGAACATCTTATTTTACAATGTGAAGCATATAAGGTTGAAAGAAAGCACATGCAGGCTGCACCACTAGCTTTGGAGGCTGATAGTTTTCATTTAAAAACTTTGAGTTATGGAAGTGACTTCTGTTTAATTGATAATATTGTCTTTCATTATTTGCAATCTATAGGGCGTTTGGGGTCATTTAGATTTCATTTGATAAAGAACTACTAGGAGTCTATTTCCCAACTCTACACCACACTCCAGTCCAGTTGGGGGCGGTAATGCACCTTTAAGTCGGACTGCCAACCACCAACAAAAATCAGAAGACACACTACAATTAACAACACACTGACGATGTGTGCTCGTATGGTGATGAAACGTTTGCAAGTAAATTACCGAGCTCGGAGAACAACTCAACCCAGCCATCAACCACCCGAGCTACACCATTACCGAATGACTTCCAGGCAGTAGATGGCTGTCTCTCTGACTGTGACTAGTGGTGCGCCGCAGGGAATGGTGCAGGGTCTGTTGTTTGTCATTGACATCAATGATCTGGATGGTAATGCAGTGAACTGGATCAGAAAATGACACCAAGATTGGGGGTGTCATGGACAGCAAGGAAGGCTATCGAAACTTACAATGGGCTGCGGACCAGCTGGGAAAATAGGTCTGAAAATGTGTTAGGTACGTGGGTTATGACCAAAGGAAAAATGGCCGGAGTCTGGGCTCTGAAGGACAGGTGAAGAACACGCCAGCTTTAAGGGCTTAAAGCATTTTTCCTTCCATTTGTCCACATCACTGGGCTGCTTGCAATCTTCCAAGTGAGATCAGTCAGAGGTGAGCTTGTGATACCAGGAAGAATGCCACATCCCCAGTGAGAGGTCAAGGACTGTTGTAGGCTCCTCCCCTTTGCCTGAGCCTCCCTTTTCGGCCACTCACATTTTTGTAGATCGGGCAGCATTAACATTCCTCAGGACCCCATGCAGGTCGTTGAGGTGCTCCGACCATGTCTGGCTGTAGGTCACTACGTTGTCCAGGTAGTCCTCACAGCCCTGTAGATCTGGTCCACCAACCGCTGAAACATTGCTGTTGCACCGTGAAGACCAAAGGGCATCTTGGTGAATTGAAGGCAGTCAGGGGTTTTGACTGGCCATCCAGTAGCCTTTACAGAACGTCCAGTGCAGTAATATGGGTTGCTCATCCAATCATTAACGCAGAGTACAAGATAAACTAAAAAAAGAAATGGCGTTCAGCTTCTGAATATCAATGCATACCTTCAGGATGTCATCCTTCTTTGAGATGAGAATGATAGGACGGCTCCACTCTCTACCTGAAGGCTCAATGACTCTCAGCTCCAGCGTGGCCCAACTCTCATCCTCCAGGGCCCCCAGGTTTTGCTCTGGCACTCTGTAGCAGTGTTGTCGTACTGAACTCTGGTCAGGTCTGGTCCGGGTGGGATGCTTGTCAGCCCTCGTCTCTGCTGAAACCACTGTGCGACGTCGGAAAACCCCCTCTGCACTGCGGTTCCACTGTTCGGTGGCCTTCAAGATGGGAGAGGTCAGCCTTCCCAGGCCCTTCCGAGTCATCATCAACGGGTACTTCATCCGTATGAATAGCAACAGGCGCAGGAGAGCCCGTGTGTTTCTCAAGGCTCTGTTTCTGGAGTTCCTTTCTAGATCTTTCCGTTCCTCCCTTGCACAGACTGGCAACCAAGTCAGTCAGACCAGTGCTTTGCTTTGCTTTGCTTTTAGCATGAGTGTAACACTCACCCAACAGGCTGGTATATGTCGAGGGGAAAAGGAGATCCAGCCACTCACCAACCCACCTCCCGTACACGCAGGTGCTGTGAGAATCGAGTTAATGCCGTGCGTACACACACAATATCAAACTCACACCAGATACCGTTATGAAATACACTTTAAAGATTTTACTAAAACTAAAAGAGTCCACACACAAAATACTGGTGGAACACAGCAGGCCAGGCAGCATCTATAGGGAGAAGCGCTGTCCACGTTTCGGACCAAGACCCTTCGTCAGGACTAACTGAAAGGAAAGATAGTAAGAGATTTGAATGTAGTGGGGGGAGGGGGAAATGCGAAATGATAGAAGACTGGAGGTCCCACAATGTCTCTTGCAAAAATGCTATCCCCTTCTCACAATTCCTCCGTCTCCACCGCTTCTGCTCTCAGGGTGAGGCTTTTCATTCCAGGATGAAGGAGATGTCTTCCTTTTTTAAACAAAGGGGCTTCCCTTCTTCCACCATCAACTCTGCTCTCAAACGCATCTCTCCCATTTCCCGCACATCTGCCCTCACCCCATCCGCCCACCACCCCACTCGGGATAGGGTTCCCCTTGTCCTCACCTACCACCCCAACAGCCTCCGGGTCCAACATATAATTCTCCATAACTTCTGCCACCTCCAACGGGACCCCACTACCAAGCACATCTTTCCCTTCCCCCCTCTTTCTGCTTTCCTCAGGGATCACTCCCTACGCGACTCCCTTGTCCACTCGTCCCTCCTATCCCTTCCCACCAATCTCTCTCCTGGCACTTATCCTTGTAAGTTGAACAAGTGCTACACCTGCCATTACACTTCCTCCCTCACCACCATTCAGGGCCCAGACAGTCCTTCCAGGTGAGGCGACACTTCACCTGTGAGTTGGCTGGTGTGGTATACTGCGTCCGGTACTCCCGATGTGGCCTTTTATGTATTGGTGAGACCCGACGCAGACTGGGAGACCGTTTCGCTGAACACCTATGCTCGGTCCACCAGAGAAAGCAGGATCTCCCAGTGGCCACACATTTTAATTCCACGTCCCATTCCCATTCTGATATGTCTATCCATGGCCTCCTCTACTGTCAAAATGAATCCAAACTCAGGTTGGAGGAACAACACCTTATATACCGGCTGGGTAGCCTCCAACCTGATGGCATGAACATTGACTTCTCTAACTTCGTTAATGCCCCTTATCCCCTTCTTACCCCATCCCTGACATGTTTAGTTGTTTGCCTGTTCTCCATCTCCCTCTGGTGTCCCCCCCCTTTCTTTCTCCTGAGGCCTCCTGTCCCATGATCCTTTCCCTTCTCCAGCTCTGTATCACTTTCTCCAATCACCTTTCCAGCTCTCAGCTTCATCCCACCCCCTCCGGTCTTCTCCTATCATTTCGCATTTCCCCCTCCCCCCACTACTTTCAAATCTCTTAGTATCTTTCCTTTCGGTTAGTCCTGACGAAGGGTCTTGGCCTGAAACATCGACAGCGCTTCTCCCTATAGATGCTGCCTGCCCTGCTGCGTTCCACCAGCATTTTGTGTGTGTTGTTGTTTGAATTTCCAGCATCTGCAGATTTCCTCGAGAGTACTAGGCAATACAATATATATGAAGGAAAAGAAAAAGTAAAAGGCGCCAACTTATCAAAGTTCAGTCAGTTTAGTGCGCATCGTTGGAGCTCAAACATCGAACCATTCGACCCCTCGTCACTTTCCTCTGACCTCCACGTCCTCGCACCCGGGACCACCCCGGTGGTCGACCGAGAAGTGCAGCGCACGCCCACCTTCCTCGGCATCTTCCTCCCGACTCCCTCGAAAACCCACGAAACCCACCCCCCCCCAAGCTCCCAGCGTCACCAGACAAAATAACATTCCCCATTGGTTAACAAATGAATACAATCCCCATCTCAGCAAGTCTAAAACTAAACAACTGCGAGAGAAACACTTATCAGACAAAGAAGCATTCCTACTGTTAACAAAGCAAAGAAGCCATTTTGAGTAACATACACAGGACACGAGTCAGGACAGAATCAGTAAAAGGACTATCTACTCCTGGAGGGGCAGGTGGATGTGATTGGCTGTTTCCTTTCCTCAGTGACTACGTACCCCAGAATCATGTCAACTGGTGGTTTCCCCAGCACCCCTACTTTCACCAAGTGCTTGTGATCATCCGGCTCAGTGGTGAGTTTTGCCAGCGGCTCACCGTGGATATGTTGAACAGCCGTTTGCCACCAAAGGGCATCGCTTTTCTTAATGACAGTGAGCTTTAACTGGTTTTCCACTAACTTGACCATTCTAAACACAGGCTCTTTCTCCTGACACTCTGCTAGTTTTCCATGGCCATACTCACACTCATTACCATAAGACCATAAGGAGATAGGCCATTCAGCCCATCGAGTCTGCTCCACCATTCCATCATGGCTGATCCCTGATCCCACTCAACGCCATGCACCTGCCCCCTCACCGTATCCCTTGGTGCCTCGGCCAGTCAGGAATTTATCATCTTCTGCTTTGACTATACCTACGGGCTTGGCATAGCATTCCACACCTGGATTCACTACTCTCTAGCTAAAAAATATTCCTCCCTACCTTTGTTCTAAAGGGTCGCCCCTCAACGTTGAGGCTGTGCCCTCTAGTTCTGGATACCCCCGCCAGAGGAAACATCCTCTCCACATCCACCCTATCAAGACCTTTCAACATTCGGTACGTTTCAATGAGATCCCCCCCCCCCACCCGCATTCTTCTAAATACCAGTCTGTACAGGCCCAAAGCTGCCAAACGCTCCTCATATGTTAACCCCTTCATTCCCAGAATCATCCTCGTGAACCTCCTCTGGACTCTCCCCAATGACAACACATCCTTTCTGAGATATGGGGCCCAAAACTGTTCACAATACTCCAGTCATTATCATAATCATCACATTCACCCTCTCGTGGTACGTAGCACATTCCTGACAACCTGGGCTTCTCGAGAGGACTCACAGAGGACTTATGACCTGGCTGCTGACGATAGTAGCAAAATTATGAGGGCTATAGATCGGGTAAATACAAGCAGATGATGGTAGCAAGTGTGGAACGAGCCGCCTGTGCAAGTGGTGGATGTGGAGTCAATTTCAACATTTAAGAGAAATTTGGAGCAGTGCAAGAGTGAGGGTTATTGAAGGCTACAGTCCAGGTGCAGGTCAATGGGACTAGGCAGAAGACCAGTTTGGCACGGATTGTATCGGCCAAAGAACCTATTTTGGTGCCGTTAAGCTCTATGTCTCTAATTCCTTTTCAGCCACAGATCTGCTCGACTCTCAGATTGTTGTTGATAAACACATCGCTTTTGCCCAGTTTCAGAATCCAGTGCAAAAGCTGTGTGAAGGAACAGTTCAGGGAACAGTTTATTCTCGATCTAGTACTATGCAAGATAAAGAGGTAGTTAATGTCAACATGTTGAGATACTGCAACATGTCGACATTAAGAAAGAAAATATGCTGAATCTTTGGAAAAATGTTGGGATTGGTAAGTCCCTGGACCAGACTGGATTTATCTCAGGCAAGTGAGAGAAGAGGCAGATAATCTTTGCATACTCACTCACTGGTCACAGGAGTCCTACCAGATGATTGGTGGGTGGCAAAGGTTATTCCTTTGTTCAAGACAGGGAGTAGGGATAATCCTGGGAATTACAGACCAGTGGGTCCTACTTCCCCAAGGAAGGCGCGTTCAGAAAGTCAGGAGGCATAGGATCCGGGGAAAATTGGCTATGTGGATCACACACACAAGTGGAAATCTGCAGACGCTGGAAATCCAAAGCAACACACACAAAATGCTGGAGGAACTCAGCAGGCCAGGCAGCATCATTGGAAAAAAGTACAGTCATCTTTTCAGGCCGAGATCCTGCAGCAGGATTCATCCTGCTGAAGGGTCTCAGCCCAAAACATCGATGTTCAATAGATGCTGCCTGGTCTGCTGAGTTCCTCCAGCACTTTGTGAGTGTTTATGTGGATTTCGAGTTGACTTGCCCATAGAAGGCAGAGAGAGGGTGATTGTAAATGGCGTCTATTCTGCCTGGAGGTCAGAGACCAGCAGTGTTCCGCAGTGATCTTTTGAGAGGCGTAGGGTGGGTCAGCCTTCGTTAGTTGGGAGACTGAGCCCAAGAGCTGGGAGGTAGTGATGCAGCTCTATAAACTCTGGTTTGATCACACTTGGAATATTGTGTTCAGTTTTGGTCACTTCGTTATGGAAAGGACGCAGAGATTTACCGGGGTGTAGTTTGTATTGGAGAATGTGTGTCTGATGAGGAACGGTGAGCAGGCTAGGGCTTGGTTGGTTTGGCAAATAAGGTGAAAGTAAATCCGAAAGGTTTCTACAGTTTTATTAAAAGCAAGAGGATAGTGAGGGATAAAATTGGCCCCTTAGAGAATCAGAGTGGTCAGCTATGTGTGGAGCCGAGGGAGATGGGAGAGATTTTGAACGATTTCTTCTCTTCGGTATTCACTAAGGAGAAGGATATTGAATTGTGTAAGGTGTGGGAAACAAGTAAGGAAGTTATGGAACCTATGACAATTAAAGAGGTGGAAGTACTGGCGCTTTTAAGAAATTTAAAAGTGGATAAATCTCCGGGTCCTGATAGGATATTCCCCAGGACCTTGAGGGAAGCTTGTGTAGAGATAGCAGGAGCTCTGACGGAGATCTTTAAGATGTCATTAGAAACGGGGATTGTGCCGGAGAATTGGCGTATTGCTCATGTGGTTCCATTGTTTAAAAAGGGTTCTAGAAATAAGCCTAGCAATTATAGACCTGTCAGTTTGACATCAGTGGTGGGTAAATTAATGGAAAGTATTCTTAGAGATAGTATTAATAATTATCTGGATAGACAGGATCTGATTAGGAGTAGCCAGCATGGATTTGTGCGTGGAAGGTCATGTTTGACAAACCTTATTGAATTTTTTGAAGAAGTTACGAGGAATGATGACGAGGGTAAGGCAGTGGATGTAGTCTATATGGACTTCAGCAAAGCCTTTGACAAAGTTCCACATGGAAGGTTAGTTAAGAAGGTTCAGTCGTTAGGTATTAATGCTGGAGTAATAAAATGGATTCAACAGTGGCTAGATGGGAGATGCCAGAGAGTAGTGGTGGATAATTGTTTATCGGGATGGAGGCCAGTGACTAGCGGGGTGCCTCAGGGATCTGTTTTGGGCCCAATGTTGTTTGTAATGATCTGGATGATGGGGTGGTAAATTGGATTAGTAAGTATGCCGATGATACTAAGGTAGGAGGTGCTGTGGATAATGAGGTGGATTTTCAAAGCTTGCAGGGAGATTTATGCCGGTTAGAAGAATGGGCTGAACGTTGGCAGATGGAGTTTAATGCTGAGAAGTGTGAGGTTCTACATTTTGGCAGGAATAATCCAAATAGAACATACAGGGTAAATGGTAGGGCATTGAGGAATGCAGTGGAACAGAGAGATCTAGGAATAACAGTGCATAGTTCCCTGAAAGTGGAGTCTCATGTAGATAGGGTGGTGAAGAGGGCTTTTGGAACGCTGGCCTTTATAAATCAAAGCATTGAGTACAGAAGTTGGGATGTAATGTTAAAATTGTACAAGGCATTGGTAAGGCCAAATTTAGAATATTGTGTGCAGTTCTGGTCACCGAATTATAGGAAAGATATCAATAAATTAGAGAGAGTGCAGAGACGATTTACTAGGATGTTACCTGGGTTTCAGCACTTAAGTTACAGAGAAAGGTTGAACAAGTTAGGTCTCTATTCATTGGAGCATAGATGGTTGAGGGGGGATTTGATCGAGGTATTTAAAATTTTGAGAGGGATAGATAGAGTTGACGTGAATAGGCTGTTTCCATTGAGAATAGGAGAGATTCAAACGAGAGGACATGATTTGAGAGTTAAGGGGCAGAAGTTTAAGGGAAACACGAGGGGGTATTTCTTTACTCAGAGAGTGATAGCTGTGTGGAATGAGCTTCCTGTAGAAGTAGTAGAGGCCAGTTCAGTTGTGTCATTTAAGGTAAAATTGGATAGGTATATGGACAGGAAAGGAGTGGAGGGTTATGGGCTGAGTGCGGGTAGGTGGGACTAGGTGAGATTAAGAGTTCGGCACGGACTAGGAGGGCTGAGATGGCCTGTTTCTGTGCTGTGATTGTTATATGGTTATATGGTTTCTCTTTGCAGTGAAGGAAGGTGAGAGGTGATTTTGATAGAGGAGTGAGATTAGGCCATTCAGCCCATCAAGTCTACTCCAGCATTCGCCCACGATTGATTTAATACTTCTTCTCAATCCAAATGTGCTGTCTTCTCCTCAAAAACTTTAAAACATTAAAAGCCCAAAACATCGATGTTCAAAAGATGCTGCCTGGTCTGCTGAGTTCCTCCAGCACTTTGTGAGTGTTTATGTGGATTTCGAGTTGACTTGCCCATAGAAGGCAGAGAGAGGGTGATTGTAAATGGCGTCTATTCTGCCTGGAGGTCAGAGACCAGCAGTGTTCCGCAGTGATCTTTTGAGAGGCGTAGGGTGGGTCGGCCTTCGTTAGTTGGGAGACTGAGCCCAAGAGCTGGGAGGTAGTGATGCAGCTCTATAAACTCTGGTTTGATCACACTTGGAATATTGTGTTCAGTTTTGGTCACTTCGTTATGGAAAGGACGCAGAGATTTACCGGGGTGTAGTTTGTATTGGAGAATGTGTGTCTGATGAGGAACGGTGAGCAGGCTAGGGCTTGGTTGGTTTGGCAAATAAGGTGAAAGTAAATCCGAAAGGTTTCTACAGTTTTATTAAAAGCAAGAGGATAGTGAGGGATAAAATTGGCCCCTTAGAGAATCAGAGTGGTCAGCTATGTGTGGAGCCGAGGGAGATGGGAGAGATTTTGAACGATTTCTTCTCTTCGGTATTCACTAAGGAGTAGGATATTGAATTGTGTAAGGTGTGGGAAACAAGTAAGGAAGTTATGGAACCTATGACAATTAAAGAGGTGGAAGTACTGGCGCTTTTAAGAAATTTAAAAGTGGATAAATCTCCGGGTCCTGATAGGATATTCCCCAGGACCTTGAGGGAAGTTTGTGTAGAGATAGCAGGAGCTCTGACGGAGATCTTTAAGATGTCATTAGAAACGGGGATTGTGCCGGAGAATTGGCGTATTGCTCATGTGGTTCCATTGTTTAAAAAGGGTTCTAGAAATAAGCCTAGCAATTATAGACCTGTCAGTTTGACATCAGTGGTGGGTAAATTAATGGAAAGTATTCTTAGAGATAGTATTAATAATTATCTGGATAGACAGGATCTGATTAGGAGTAGCCAGCATGGATTTGTGCGTGGAAGGTCATGTTTGACAAACCTTATTGAATTTTTTGAAGAAGTTACGAGGAATGATGACGAGGGTAAGGCAGTGGATGTAGTCTATATGGACTTCAGCAAAGCCTTTGACAAAGTTCCACATGGAAGGTTAGTTAAGAAGGTTCAGTCGTTAGGTATTAATGCTGGAGTAATAAAATGGATTCAACAGTGGCTAGATGGGAGATGCCAGAGAGTAGTGGTGGATAATTGTTTATCGGGATGGAGGCCAGTGACTAGCGGGGTGCCTCAGGGATCTGTTTTGGGCCCAATGTTGTTTGTAATGATCTGGATGATGGGGTGGTAAATTGGATTAGTAAGTATGCCGATGATACTAAGGTAGGAGGTGCTGTGGATAATGAGGTGGATTTTCAAAGCTTGCAGGGAGATTTATGCCGGTTAGAAGAATGGGCTGAACGTTGGCAGATGGAGTTTAATGCTGAGAAGTGTGAGGTTCTACATTTTGGCAGGAATAATCCAAATAGAACATACAGGGTAAATGGTAGGGCATTGAGGAATGCAGTGGAACAGAGAGATCTAGGAATAACAGTGCATAGTTCCCTGAAAGTGGAGTCTCATGTAGATAGGGTGGTGAAGAGGGCTTTTGGAACGCTGGCCTTTATAAATCAAAGCATTGAGTACAGAAGTTGGGATGTAATGTTAAAATTGTACAAGGCATTGGTAAGGCCAAATTTAGAATATTGTGTGCAGTTCTGGTCACCGAATTATAGGAAAGATATCAATAAATTAGAGAGAGTGCAGAGACGATTTACTAGGATGTTACCTGGGTTTCAGCACTTAAGTTACAGAGAAAGGTTGAACAAGTTAGGTCTCTATTCATTGGAGCATAGATGGTTGAGGGGGGATTTGATCGAGGTATTTAAAATTTTGAGAGGGATAGATAGAGTTGACGTGAATAGGCTGTTTCCATTGAGAATAGGAGAGATTCAAACGAGAGGACATGATTTGAGAGTTAAGGGGCAGAAGTTTAAGGGAAACACGAGGGGGTATTTCTTTACTCAGAGAGTGATAGCTGTGTGGAATGAGCTTCCTGTAGAAGTAGTAGAGGCCAGTTCAGTTGTGTCATTTAAGGTAAAATTGGATAGGTATATGGACAGGAAAGGAGTGGAGGGTTATGGGCTGAGTGCGGGTAGGTGGGACTAGGTGAGATTAAGAGTTCGGCACGGACTAGGAGGGCTGAGATGGCCTGTTTCTGTGCTGTGATTGTTATATGGTTATATGGTTTCTCTTTGCAGTGAAGGAAGGTGAGAGGTGATTTTGATAGAGGAGTGAGATTAGGCCATTCAGCCCATCAAGTCTACTCCAGCATTCGCCCACGATTGATTTAATACTTCTTCTCAATCCAAATGTGCTGTCTTCTCCTCAAAAACTTTAAAACATTAAAAGCCCAAAACATCGATGTTCAAAAGATGCTGCCTGGTCTGCTGAGTTCCTCCAGCACTTTGTGAGTGTTTATGTGGATTTCGAGTTGACTTGCCCATAGAAGGCAGAGAGAGGGTGATTGTAAATGGCGTCTATTCTGCCTGGAGGTCAGAGACCAGCAGTGTTCCGCAGTGATCTTTTGAGAGGCGTAGGGTGGGTCGGCCTTCGTTAGTTGGGAGACTGAGCCCAAGAGCTGGGAGGTAGTGATGCAGCTCTATAAACTCTGGTTTGATCACACTTGGAATATTGTGTTCAGTTTTGGTCACTTCGTTATGGAAAGGACGCAGAGATTTACCGGGGTGTAGTTTGTATTGGAGAATGTGTGTCTGATGAGGAACGGTGAGCAGGCTAGGGCTTGGTTGGTTTGGCAAATAAGGTGAAAGTAAATCCGAAAGGTTTCTACAGTTTTATTAAAAGCAAGAGGATAGTGAGGGATAAAATTGGCCCCTTAGAGAATCAGAGTGGTCAGCTATGTGTGGAGCCGAGGGAGATGGGAGAGATTTTGAACGATTTCTTCTCTTCGGTATTCACTAAGGAGTAGGATATTGAATTGTGTAAGGTGTGGGAAACAAGTAAGGAAGTTATGGAACCTATGACAATTAAAGAGGTGGAAGTACTGGCGCTTTTAAGAAATTTAAAAGTGGATAAATCTCCGGGTCCTGATAGGATATTCCCCAGGACCTTGAGGGAAGTTTGTGTAGAGATAGCAGGAGCTCTGACGGAGATCTTTAAGATGTCATTAGAAACGGGGATTGTGCCGGAGAATTGGCGTATTGCTCATGTGGTTCCATTGTTTAAAAAGGGTTCTAGAAATAAGCCTAGCAATTATAGACCTGTCAGTTTGACATCAGTGGTGGGTAAGTTAATGGAAAGTATTCTTAGAGATAGTATTAATAATTATCTGGATAGACAGGATCTGATTAGGAGTAGCCAGCATGGATTTGTGCGTGGAAGGTCATGTTTGACAAACCTTATTGAATTTTTTGAAGAAGTTACGAGGAATGATGACGAGGGTAAGGCAGTGGATGTAGTCTATATGGACTTCAGCAAAGCCTTTGACAAAGTTCCACATGGAAGGTTAGTTAAGAAGGTTCAGTCGTTAGGTATTAATGCTGGAGTAATAAAATGGATTCAACAGTGGCTAGATGGGAGATGCCAGAGAGTAGTGGTGGATAATTGTTTATCGGGATGGAGGCCAGTGACTAGCGGGGTGCCTCAGGGATCTGTTTTGGGCCCAATGTTGTTTGTAATGATCTGGATGATGGGGTGGTAAATTGGATTAGTAAGTATGCCGATGATACTAAGGTAGGAGGTGCTGTGGATAATGAGGTGGATTTTCAAAGCTTGCAGGGAGATTTATGCCGGTTAGAAGAATGGGCTGAACGTTGGCAGATGGAGTTTAATGCTGAGAAGTGTGAGGTTCTACATTTTGGCAGGAATAATCCAAATAGAACATACAGGGTAAATGGTAGGGCATTGAGGAATGCAGTGGAACAGAGAGATCTAGGAATAACAGTGCATAGTTCCCTGAAAGTGGAGTCTCATGTAGATAGGGTGGTGAAGAGGGCTTTTGGAACGCTGGCCTTTATAAATCAAAGCATTGAGTACAGAAGTTGGGATGTAATGTTAAAATTGTACAAGGCATTGGTAAGGCCAAATTTAGAATATTGTGTGCAGTTCTGGTCACCGAATTATAGGAAAGATATCAATAAATTAGAGAGAGTGCAGAGACGATTTACTAGGATGTTACCTGGGTTTCAGCACTTAAGTTACAGAGAAAGGTTGAACAAGTTAGGTCTCTATTCATTGGAGCATAGATGGTTGAGGGGGGATTTGATCGAGGTATTTAAAATTTTGAGAGGGATAGATAGAGTTGACGTGAATAGGCTGTTTCCATTGAGAATAGGAGAGATTCAAACGAGAGGACATGATTTGAGAGTTAAGGGGCAGAAGTTTAAGGGAAACACGAGGGGGTATTTCTTTACTCAGAGAGTGATAGCTGTGTGGAATGAGCTTCCTGTAGAAGTAGTAGAGGCCAGTTCAGTTGTGTCATTTAAGGTAAAATTGGATAGGTATATGGACAGGAAAGGAGTGGAGGGTTATGGGCTGAGTGCGGGTAGGTGGGACTAGGTGAGATTAAGAGTTCGGCACGGACTAGGAGGGCTGAGATGGCCTGTTTCTGTGCTGTGATTGTTATATGGTTATATGGTTTCTCTTTGCAGTGAAGGAAGGTGAGAGGTGATTTTGATAGAGGAGTGAGATTAGGCCATTCAGCCCATCAAGTCTACTCCAGCATTCGCCCACGATTGATTTAATACTTCTTCTCAATCCAAATGTGCTGTCTTCTCCTCAAAAACTTTAAAACATTAAAAGCCCAAAACATCGATGTTCAATAGATGCTGCCTGGTCTGCTGAGTTCCTCCAGCACTTTGTGAGTGTTTATGTGGATTTCGAGTTGACTTGCCCATAGAAGGCAGAGAGAGGGTGATTGTAAATGGCGTCTATTCTGCCTGGAGGTCAGAGACCAGCAGTGTTCCGCAGTGATCTTTTGAGAGGCGTAGGGTGGGTCGGCCTTCGTTAGTTGGGAGACTGAGCCCAAGAGCTGGGAGGTGGTGATGCAGCTCTATAAACTCTGGTTTGATCACACTTGGAATATTGTGTTCAGTTTTGGTCACTTCGTTATGGAAAGGACGCAGAGATTTACCGGGGTGTAGTTTGTATTGGAGAATGTGTGTCTGATGAGGAACGGTGAGCAGGCTAGGGCTTTTCTCTTTGCAGTGAAGGAAGGTGAGTGAGATTAGGCCAGTCTACTCCAGCATTCGCCCACGATTGATTTAATACTTCCTCTCAATCCAAATGTGCTGTCTTCTCCTCAAAAACTTTAATGTTCTACGAATCAAGAACCTATCACCCTCTGCTTTAATTATACCCACTGACCTGGCCTCCTTATCTGTCTGTGGCAAAGATTTCCACAGATTCATCAGCCTCTCATTCACCCTTTCAGTCCAAGAATCATTCTTGAAAACCTCCTCTGGATCTTCTCCAACACCAGCACATCCTTTCTTAAACAAGCTCCTTATCTCTTTGTTTTTCAGTCCCGATGAAGGGTCTCAGCCTGAAAAATCAATGGTTTACTCTTCTCTATAGACGCTGGCTGGCCTGCTGAGTTCCTCCAGCATTTTGTGTGAATTACGTCCTTTCTTAGATATGGGGGCCAACAATACTCCCAGAGCAGTCTCAGAAAGCCTCAGTATTTCATCCTTGCTCTTATATTCTAATCCTCTTGAAATGAATGCTCTCCTTCCTGTGGGAGGATTAGTAAGTGATACATTACCCCTCATCAGCTCTTTATATACGAACTCCCAGCACCTATTTCAGTTTTGCCAATTATCCGTACTCGAACAAGAGTAGGCCAACCAGCAGGTGGCAGCACATGATCTTGGAAAAAGATAGTGACGCCTTCAATTTCATGTTGTCTTGTTCTTTTAATAAAATCCCTCTAGTCTTCTATCAGCATTCACGGTTATGTTTTCAGGGGTCCAAATACTGCAGTTTGCTAAAAATCTGGAGAACCTATTGGAAGTGCTCAGCCGGTCAGCCAGACTTGCTCACTCACCGTTGTTGGCAGCATCTCAGACGGTATTGAAGAGGCGTACGAGAGTTGTCTGGTGGCATAACGACAACCTGATACTTACCAAGGAACTGACTCCGGACTTCAGGAAGGGGAGATGGAGCCAACACAGAGCAGACCTCTTCATGGTGCCTGCAGTGGAAGTGTGAGCAGCTCCAAGCCCCTGGGCAGTAATATCTCAGGGGATCTATCCAGGGCCCACCATCTTGGTGCAATCATGCCAGTATCTATACCTTGTTGGGGGGGGGGTGGGTGTGGGGAGATTTGATGTGTCAAAGACCCTAGCAAACTTCTACGGATATATTGTGCAGAGCGTTCTAACTGGCTGGCGTGCATCACTGCACAGAATCACAAGAGGCTGCAGAGGTTCCTAGAATTAGCCATCTCCATCCTGGGCACGAGTCTCATCACATCGAGGACATCTTCAAAAGGTGGTGCTTCAAAATGGTGGCATCCATCATTATGGACTCGGGACATGGCCTGTTCTCATTGCTACCGTCAAGGAGGAGGTGCAGGAGCCTGAAGACGCACACTCAGCGATTCAGGAACTGGTTCTTCCCTCTGCCATCTGATTTCTGAATGGCCCATGAACCTATTAACTTATTATTCTTTCTATTTGTGCTATCTATTTATTTTGCAATTTATCATAATTTTGTTGTCTTGCACTAACTATGCTGCCTTGAACTCACAGGTCAGACAGTATCTGCGTGGGGAAATGGACAGACAATATTTCAGATCATGAGCCTCCATTTAGCCTGAAAGATAGAGGGGAGGTAGGGGAAATATTACAGGCACTGATGTTAAACAGAAAACATGACAATTATAGCGGGGATGTCGGAGGTAAGTTTCTACACCTTGTGGTGAGTGCATGGAAGGTGTTGCTAAGATTGGTGGTAGAGATAGACAGATACTTTATTGATCCCAAAGGAAACTAGTATCACAATAGCATTACAAGTGCACAGAGATAAACTTTAGAAGAGAAGTAAGAAAGAATAAAAATAAGTTACCACTAACAGTCTAACAGGAGAGGGTCATCACTTCCCCGGCTAAAGTTGACTCATTATAGAGCCTAATGACCTCATAAAGCGCTCATTGGAGCAGCACAGTTGTCTTAGTCTATTACTGAAAGTGCTCCTCTGTTCAGCCAAGGTGGCATGTAGAGGGTGAGAAACACTGTCTGGATTTTCTGTGGGATCCTTTGTTCTACCACAGGCTCCAGTGTGTCCAGTTTGACTCCTACAGAGCCACCATTTCTAATCAGTTTATTGAGCCTGTTGGCACCAAACTTGTTGATGCCATTGCCCCAGTACACCACTGCATAGCAGATTGCACTGGTGACAACAAACTGGTAGAACAAGTGAAGGACAGGTCTGCATACTTCAAATGACCTCAGTCTCCTCAGGAAATAGAGGTGATTCTGGCCCTTGTACACAGTGTCTAGGTTGGTGCTCCACTCAAGTCTGTCATCCAGTTGCACCCTCGGGTGCTTTCAGATCCTCACCACACCCACGTCCTCACCATCAATAGCAACAGGGAGCAGTGCTGGCCCAGTCGCCCTAAAGTCCATCACCATCTCCTTTGTCTTACTGATGTTGAGCTGCAGATGATTCATTTTGCACCGTTTGACAAAGTCCTCCACCAGGGCCATATGTTCATCCTCCCGTCCTCCCTTTACACACCCAACTGTTGCTGAGTCATCAGAGAATTTCTGCAGATTGCATGACTCAGAATTGCATCTAAAGTTTGAGGTATACGGGGTAAACAGGAAGGGAGGCAATACACACACACACACACACACACACACACACACTCAACACACAACACACACACACACACACACACACACACACACACACACACACCCACACACACACACACACACACACACACTCACACACACACACACACTCAACACACAACACACACACACACACACACACACACACACACAACACACACACACACACACACACACACACACACACACACACACACACACACACACACACACACACACACACACACTCACACACTCACACACACACACACAACACACACACACACACACACACACATATATAAATAAAATTAAGTAAGTAGTGCAAAAAGAGAGCAAAAAATTAATGAGGTAGGATATATGGGTTTATTGTCCATTCAGAAATCTAATGGCAGTGTAATTTTGTAAATAACATTATTCTTTGGACAAACTTCAAGGCAGAGTAGAACCACAGAACCACAGAACATTACAGCACAGAAACAGGCCTTTTGGCCCTTCTTGGTTGTGCCAAACCATTTTTCTGCCTAGTCCCACTGACCTGCACCTGGGCCACATCCCTCCAAACCCCTCTCATCCATATACCTGTCCAAGGTTTTCTTAAATGTCAAAAGTGAGCCCGCATTCACCACTTCATCTGGCAGCTCATTCCACACTCCCACCACTCTCTTTGTGAAGAAGCCCCCCCCCCCCATGTTCCCTTTAAACTTTTCCCACTTCACCCTTAACCCATGTTCTCTGTTTTTTTTCTCTCCTGTCCTCAGTGGAAAAAGCCTGTTTGCATTCACTCTATCTATACCCATCATAATTTTATACACCTCTACCAAATCACCCTTCATTCTCCTACGCTCCAGGGAATAAAGTCCTAACCTATTCAACCTTTCTCTGTAACTCAGTTTCTCAAGTCCCAGCAACATCCTTGTAAACTTTCTCCGCACTCTTTCAACCTTATTAATATCCTTCCTATAATTAGGTGACCAAAACTGCTCACAATACTCCAAATTCAGCCTCACCAATGCCTTATACAACCTCACCATAACATTCCAACTCTTATACTCAATACTTTGATTTATAAAGGCCAATGTACCAAAAGCTCTCTTTATGACCCTATCTACTTGTGACACCACTTTTAGGGAATTATGTACCTGTGCTCCCAGTGTTCCACCAGTGTTGTACCTGTGTTCTACTGCACTCCTCAGTGTCCTACCATTTACCTTGTATATTCTACCTTGGTTTGACCTTTTGAAGTGCAATACCTCACACTTGTCCGCATTAAACTCCATCTGTCATTTTTTAGCCCATTCCTCCAACTGGTCCAAATCCCTCTGCAAGCTTTGAAAACCTTCCTCACTGTCCACTACACCTCCAATCTTTGCATCATTAGCAAATTTACTGATCCAGTTTGCCACATTATCATCCAGATCATTGATGTAGATGACAAATAACAATGGACCCAGCACTGATCGCTGTGGCACACCACTAGTCACAGTCCTCCACTCAGAGAAGCAATCCTCCACTACCACTCTCTGGCTTCTCCCATTGAGCCGATGTCTAATCCAATTTACTACCTCTCCATGTATACCTAGCGACTGAATCTTCCTAACTAACCTCCTTGTCAAAGGCCTTGCTGAAGTCCATGTATACAACATCCACTGCCTTCCCTTCATCCACTTTCCTGGTAACTTCCTCAAAAAACCCTAATAGATTTGTTAAACATAAGAGTCGCAGGGTAGTGATGCAGTTCTATAAAACTCCAGTTAGGTCACACTTGCAGTACTGTGTCCAGTTCTGGTCACCTCACTATAGGAAAGATGTGGAAGCATTGGAAAGGGTACAGAGGGGATTTACCAGGATGCTGCCTGGTTTAGAGAGTATGGATTATGACCAGAGATTAAGGGAGCTAGGGCTTTACTCTTTGGAGAGAAGGAGGATGAGAGGAGACATGATAAAGGTGTACAAGATATCAAGAGGAATAGATAGAGTGGACAGCCAGCACCTCTTCCCCAGGGCACCACTGCTCAGTACAAGAGGAGATGGCTTTGAGGTAAGAGGAGGTATGTTCAAGGGGGATATTAGAGGAAGGTTTTTCACTCAGAGAGTGGTTGGTGCATGGAATGCACTGCCTGAGTCAGTGGTGGAGGCAGATACACTAGTGAAGTTTAAGAGACTACTAGACAGGTATATGGAGGAATTTAAGGTGGGGGGTTATATGGGAAGCAGGGTTTGAGGGTCGGCAGAACATTGTGGTCCGAAGGGCCTGTACTGTGCTGTACTGTTCTATGTACTATGTTATTTGTATTTCTGGTTAGATGCTAACTGCATTTCACTGGCTTTGTATCTGTACTCGGCACAATGACAATGAAGTTCAGTCTGATCTAATCGACTGGCAGTGGGGAAGAAGCTGTTCCTGAAACATTGACTGTATGTCTTCACACTCCTGTACCACCTTCCTGACGGGAACAATGAGAAGAGGGCTTGTTTTGGCGATGGGGGTCCACAATGACAGCTGATGCCTTTTTGAGGCAATGCCTTTTGAAGGCGTCCTCGATGCTGGGGAGGCTCGTGCCCGTGCTGGAGTTGGCAGAGGTTACAGCTTGCCACAGCTTTTTCCGATCCTGTGCAACTGGTGATGCAACCAGTTAGAATGGTCTCCACCATACAACAGTGGATATTTGCTATGGCCTTTGTGATATACCAAGACTCCTCAACCTGCTCATGAAATATAGCCACTGTTTTGTCTTTGTAATTTCATCAATATTTTGGACCCAGGATGGACCTTCGGAGACGTTGACACCCAGGAACTTGAAACTGCCCACCCTTTCCACTGCTGATCCCTTGGTGAGGGCTTGATCCCTTGACTTCCCCTTTCTGGAGTCCAGTGCAAACACCACTCAACCAGCAGATCTATCTCACTCCTGTACGCCTCCTCATCACCATCTGAAACTCTGCCAACAATACTTTCGGCAAGTTTATAGATGTTATTTGAGCTGTGCCTAGCCATACAGAATGGGTGAAGCGAGAGTAGAGCAGTGGGCTAAGTAAGTATCCTTGAGGTGCACCGGTGTGGATTGTCAGCGGAGAGGGGATATTATTTCTGATCTGCACTGAATGTGATCTACCAATGAGGAAGTCATTGCAGAGGGAGGTACAGAGGCCCAGATTTTCTCGGTGTTGAACACAGAGATTCTGCAGTCAGTAAACAGCGGCCTGATGTAGGTATCGCTATTGTCCGGGTGACCCAAGGCAGAGTGGAGAGCCAGAGAGATTGCGTCAGCTGTTGACCTATTGTGATGACAAGAAAATTGCAGAGGGTCCAGCTCCTTGCTTAGGCAGGAGTTGATTCTGTCCATGGCCCACTTGGTCACAGTAGTGCCACTGGGATCGTTTTTGAGGCAGCTCATCCTGCTCTTCCTGGGCATTGGCATGATTGTCACCGGCTTAAAGCAGGTGGGAACTTCTGACTGCAGCAATGACAGATTGAAGATGTCCTTCAACACTCTCACCAGTTAGATGGTACGGGTTTTCAGACCCTACCAGGTACACCATCAGGGCCTGATGTCTTGCTATGGTTCACCCTCTTGAAAGATCTCTGCATCTGTGA